>NW_019213676.1:483128-579121 GCF_002532875.2 Varroa jacobsoni
ATATATAGATCTAATGGGTTTGAAGTATGTTATTAAAATTTATTAAGAAAAAATATCCTAAATGTTTTTAGTAAGCCCTTTTACGATGATTACGCTTGCAGTTATTATTCTGCTCTCACATTAACAATGGAAACCGCGAAAAAACTAGGTGACTTGAAAAGTGGATAGTGCTCAGTTCCTTTTTCCAACGAAATTAGATAAGGATACGAAAGGATGCTGATAAATATAAAGTAGAAAAATCGCAGCCTTTAATAATAAACTATAATAATTCACATGAAATCCTATTACTATCAAAAGCTAAGAGAGTAAAAGCTTACGATCTACCGTAACACCAATGTTGTTGTGTGGTGAACGAAGTACAAAGTTTTCTTCATAGTATATTTTACCATCAACACGAGGACTTTAATATTGCAACGACTATAGCCAAAACGATTGATACAGAACCTACTGATACAACTAGGCTGGACATTCGCCTTCCTGTCTGCAATCTAAGTAGGACATTTCAAAGTATTGTAACATGTTTTTCCAACACGAAAAGGTTTGTCGTTCGTTATGAATGAAATCAAATGTTCACTGGTGGTACCACTGTAGCAGAGTTACCAATTAGAAATGCAAAGGTAAGAAATACAGGTTCGCAACGGGCAAGAAGGCCTTGCACGCAGTTCTTGTTTTGAATGACCCGCCACAGCGAGTATTGGCGAAAACCTAGGAGAAATAAAACTATTCGTTCGGCAAGGTAACCAAGACATATCTTTGGGAGGTAAAGATCGGTAACTAAGACTGTGCCGAGAAATCTGGCGTTCAAACCAGTACAAGTCCATTATCGACTGTCTCAAGAGAATCTCAGTGCATTGAGGAAGGAGCCGGATTTTCCCCTTCACATCATTATAGGCGACAAGGAATAGAGGGAAGACAGATATGACGTCGTAACAAAACCACGATCCTCTAAGTCTCGCTTCAAAATAAAGTCCAGAACGTAAAAAACTCAAAGATCTAAATGACCTAAATAATAGCCTATATGATCTAAATGGTCTTTCCCCATTGCTGGGGAATTGAGCCTTGTGAATTTATGTAGAACGGCTCTAGTATCACAAATGTATATTACCGCGTTTCAAGAAAATAAAACCTTGTGCTGACAGAGGTTTTCAAGGTTGATCTATGGGGGGACAAATGGCGACTTCTTTACTAAGATAATATACCAGCTTTTCCACTTACTTGTATAACGCTTTTGAAGGAAAATGTTTGTGTGCCTGTGTTGTCCCGTCTTTGTCAGATCAAGCCGTTTCAAAGTAAAAAAAACACTTGACAGGAGAAAGCTTTGCTAAGATTGAAAAGAAAGGTAGAGCTATGGTCTACATCTATATAACTGGATTTAGGAATAATTGTTTTAACTATTGAACAAAATCGGTAGTATTACATGCAGTGGCAGGTACTTTAAGTATGCGTAGTTGCTACAAAGCCAAACTTTTGCTTTTTACCTGCTATTATACATATACACTCTCTTTATTTCATCATACTACGTTGTTAAATATAAACTACACATGTTATCAAACCATCGTGGCTTCCATCCCCAGGGCGGATATAAGTATCCGGTCTACAAGTCAAGTAAAATGTCTTTTACAATTTCAGTTTCTCATTAATGAACAGTCAGGTACTGCATAGTCGCGAAATAACAAGTATGGGACGTTGCTAGGAGCTAACAATCTATAAAACCAACCTCGTAAAATTCAGAACTTCTGTAGGCCAATCAACAAATAAAGTAGACGCAAACAGCAACGACAGAGAAGGCTCATTTGGGCAAAAATTAGCCCATGTAGAAATTGGCGAGGTTTAAGATTACAACCCTCTCTCGCAAATAAGGCTCTTATAATGACAGGCTCTACTGTTTAAATCACAAAATCGATCCAAAATTTTCTTAGAACTTCCGAAAACTGCCGTCCGAAGCTTTACATTAAAATTGCATCGAATAGACTCATCGTACTGCGCACATTTTTCTATTCTATATTCTATTTATGTTTTTTTCTATTACTTACTATACTCGCTACTTTACTGAAGAATTTACATCTAAAAATGATTGCGCGAAGCCTCATTGTGTGGATTTCAGAAAATCAAAAGCTGAAGAAAGAGGAGCAACAAGTAGACTTTATACTGATAACAACTCCTCTTTAAATTCATCACGCGCATAAATAAATCTTATCTTCAGCTGAATGCTTAATTTAAGAAATACATAGCCATAAAACGTAGCTTTCTTTTTTAACGGAAATAAATTGTCACGATCTCTCTAAAGTCAAAGGCCGAAAATTCTTTAATTTGATTAAACAGCGATCGTTCGATGCATGGGGCATTCGGGTCGCTACGAATGGTATCGCCTGCCAGAACAAAATGTAATGGTATCATTCGCATATTTGAAAATCACCCATATGCAAGTTTCGTCCCATCAGTGCGGTAACAAAACAACTGAATTCGTCACCAGTATTTTCCGGCCGAAGGAAACCTGGAACAGTTTCTTGGCCTTGCCAAATGCGCACTCAGCCTAAATACACAATTCATCTGATAGAGACCGCATTTATATACGCTTCTTCACGTGTTCTTAGGTAATACCTGTATAACTTTGCCTAGTAGTTAATTAGATACACATATTGCAGGCTCATTAATTGCCTGAACCACATTATTGCAGCCTATTAGTTTTTGCAGGCTATTAGTATTTCAGGATACGTTGTAGTCTAAGTTCGAATTCAGGCATAAATAGACTTCGCTTCGTCCTGGGAGGCAGCTATCTGTTGAAACGTCTAACGGTAACACCGGACACAAAACTCGAAATATAGAGGCTGTCTTTATTATCTAGATTTAGGTTTTGAAGGCGCCTAGCCATCTCTCGTGTGTTTTTCCGTCATCTTTATATCCTTCATCTTAATACCTGCGTTATCGATCACAGTAGCCACTGAATGTCTTAGTAGAGGGAACATAATAGTCATTCCGGAGATTATACGAGTCGCTAGATCGTTCAAGATCAAGGCCTCATACATAAACTATTCCGTCACCAACGATCACTATCGCTAAAAGGATAACTGTCATTAATGAGATAACGATATGTTGGAGTACGTATGAAAGCTGATATTTAGGTTTAAATCCCGCTAATTTCCTCTCGCCAATCAATCGTTTAGGCATGACCTAGCAATTATTGATGCCCCTGTGGATTATCTAGCTTTTTAAGAGGGATCAAGCATTTCCCATTTTCTTTAATATCCATCTGAGAGGCGCCATAAATTGCTGAAACTTGTCCTGCATAGACAAGTGAAACAGTATATATTTTGCCTAAGAGGAATCTAATATTCTAAAAGGTACGCAAATGCCAATAGTCTGAAGACAATTATGTTGTTTTACTTGAGCCTAAAAATGTATTTTCATTTGATGATTTATTGAGGTCGAAGAAAGAGATTGGCATTCTACATAAAACTTCCGATAGATTTCTAGCTGCTGTTGCCTTTTTTATGTCGATCTATCGAATTGTTGGCATAGGCTTACTTATTGTGGGAGGATTTTCATTTGAACATTTTCTCCTAATTTATTTGCAAATTCGGCAATCTCCGGCAGTGGTAGGAAAATTGGGAATTAGTGTAATTTACCGGAAAATCGGTCTGGTGCGCCTGAAAAATTATCAGCGGTAGTCATCTTTTTGCCCCTACTAAAAACTTTTCTGTTTTCTGATACGAGTGGCGACTTCATGACAGCTTGTCAGAACCAGAGGGAGGTCTTGCTGGTTCTATTGACAGCCCCTTTAAATCTGACGAGAGTCTCTCTGATGCGCTTGGCATTTTTTCTAAGCTTTTCACTTTTTACTTAGGCTAGCTAAAGACGTTCGGCTATTACAGAACCGCCTCCATGAATCCCGTGAACTGGCTGACCTCTCCTTTTCGGCTAAGACGATCGTACCAGTAACCATCAGTTTTCAGCAACCCGTTCAGACTAGAAGCCAAAAAATGGGAATTAGAACGAATATTGCATATGTCTTCGGAGGGTCGCATACCTAACTTTACTTATAAATGGCTTATAAAGAAACCTTCCCAACCTAAACGCTGAGACTTGACTGATCGTGAAAGTAAGTAATTTCTTGGAAAGGGCTCCTGTGTACCGAGTGCTTCAAAGTTCAATTATAGGCTCTTTATACTTTCACATATTTAATTATATCATTTAATTGAAAATCACTAAGTGTGTT
This sequence comes from Varroa jacobsoni, assembly GCF_002532875.2. Taxonomy (NCBI): domain Eukaryota; kingdom Metazoa; phylum Arthropoda; class Arachnida; order Mesostigmata; family Varroidae; genus Varroa; species Varroa jacobsoni. Next base: position 487,345 of record NW_019213676.1, read on the forward strand.
CCTGTTGATCCTGTGTATCAAAAACATAACAGAAAGATGTTGGTGGAGTTTGAAAATTTGATATTAAAACCAAAATGTCCGTAGAATCAAAATGTGTATATGCATGTTTTCTCAGCCGTGCCTCCTAATATTTAGAACATTTCCTTATAAGAATAAGGAAAACATGTGTGTTCACAAAACTTTTAGCGATTATGAGTTTTTCAAACCTCTGCCATTGAAAAGGTCTGAATTTTATAAAAAATCCTTATCAAGTTCTAGTTTTATTGAAGTGACCTTTTTCATCAAAACTGTACACATTTGCTTATATACAACTGAAACTTTGACTGTTTGTATGTTAATTTGTTCTTCGGACTTAAATTGACCTCGTAAAAAGGGTGAATTGCGATGATTTTTAAGGTCTAAAGTCTTATCTGCACCATGATGGAGCTGACTGGATGAATACCCTTTCCCCGGGGGACTTCCTTTTATTTGTAGAGTGCAATGTTAATTTGGACGAATTGGTCGCTTCTTGTTATTAATTCAACAACCGTTGACAAATCCTGACAAAAATATGTTAGAAAGTTAGTAGTTTCCTCAAAATAGGCGTTAGCAATTTCTAATATATATTTTTTCTAATGTCGAGACGGTTACCTTTACCCCGATTATCTATATAGTCTGAACCGTCACAGCTTACAGTAGCTCATTGTGCGAAAATTTTTTTGAAAGGGTGATTTTTCTCCTGTGGGGAGCGTAATGTTAGCCTAGTGTCTATCCTGATATTTTTGCTACGACCGATGTTAGAGCTGGTGGGGACAATAAGGTGCATTTTTTATATTTGTCTTTACTCTATATTAGTCTTTACTTTTACTAGGAACCTCTATCGTTACACATGTGTATTAGTAGGTTGTAGAAGCTGAGATAGGCTATATTTTGGTGGGATTTTTATCGAAAAAATATGTTTTCCTTGAAAAATGATAGCTGAATATTCAGATGTAGCGAAAGTCCACTTGCGTACCCGTCAAAAGTCTTCGATAAGTTAAATGGGAATACTATACGTTCTTACATCCAAATGTTAGTTTGCAAGCAAAAATGCCATTTGAAGGTTAAGAACCTAGTCGAATGTGTTATTTGTTTTACTTATCTAGCAATAGCGCGAAAATTATGGGAAAGTTTCTATGCGGGGAATTTGAAACGGTTGTCTGAGCGAATTTTGCTCAGTGCCAACTGGAGGGTCGTAGCGGCAAACATTTCGGCAAAACAATATTGTATAATACTTTATCGGAAAGATTTCATAAAAGAAGTGTTAACGACATTTCTTCTATGTCCAGTACCGCTTTGTTGGCACCAATTGCTTACACCAAAACAGATTTCGACGAACAGAGTAAGAGTGCAACGTATCTATCTTCCTGTACATAAAATGGTCAGACATCGAATGTGGTAACTGTTTCACTTTCGTAACTGAGCATTTTTTTACATAGAAGTTATAGCTTATTAATGATAAGCTTTCGGTGAGCTGATCTGAAATATGTTGCGCAGCTCTGTACCCAAAATAATAATTTTCTAGTGGAAATGACAGGAATCCTGATTGCCATACCCGTTTGAGTATGTAACAATAAGCTAAAATTGCAAGTTGAGCTGCCTTCGAACGGTTTCTGTCGAATTTTTAGTTAATATTATTAGTGAAGTTGAAGCGGCAGATGAGGACTTTTCCTGACAAAAATCCCTAGTTTATTTTTAGAGAAAGATACTTAAATGCTAAAAGAATATGTAAATATTTATTGTGAAAAAGTAACAAAAGATAAAAGAAAATCACAGCGTAGTAACTTTTTTACTTGAAGGTGATATGAAAATTTTCCCCATCGAAGTATATAGTGGGTATTTCCTGCTATCAATCAAAAACAAATCGATGAGCTGAATCCGAATGCAGTATATATTCGTATACCTGATCTTCAATTTTTTTTTGTCAAAAATGCCGTTTGAAAGATAGAGACTTCGCGTGGTGCTCAATGTAGGGGGTGTATTTTTCTAGATATGGTCATCGATATAATTTTACGAGCTGAGTTAAAATGCCATGCATGTCCCTATAAATATTTTTGAACGAAAACGACAGAAACCCTATTGGTCGTATTGGTTTGTCTATATAACAGTATGTGAAAATGCGTGTTGAACTTCTTCCGAGTAGCTTTTTAGCAAACTTCTAATAAATGTTAATAGGAAAACCAAAGCGGCAAATGTAGAGTATATTTTTGTGAAAATATCTAAATCCTTTTCGCAAAAATGCCAAAACATCAAAGAATATGTAACGATTTATTATAGAAAAAATGTTTGCCTATGGTGACGTCTCAATGTACCGATTGAGGAATCGTATCGTCATTCATTATAATTTATATCACTATTTATTACCAAAAAGAACTGATAAAACTAAATGCTTGGTAACATTTCACGAACAGAGGATTAAAACTGATAAACACTGAAACCTTTGCGATATCTTAGTTACTTTAATGCGCAACTACTAAGTACGAGAAAGAAAAGATAAAGGAAACTCACATATGTGCGTCGTGGAAACAGACCAACGCTAAAAAAGTCCCGTAATCACGTCTGCAGAAACGACAGTTAACGAGCTATATTAAGTTTGCCTCAGACCAACTTATTTAAAGAGCTACAGCTTAATAAAACGGCTACAGAAGGGTATCGGGTCAGATGGGACGGCATAACTGCAACTAAATAACTATGTGGGGTATATTAGACCCGTATATTAGACCTACAGTCTTCATTAGCCTGGGTAGACGAATCAATTAAAATAAATCAGTGACAGTAACTAAATAAAGCAAGCGCAAGTCGAAGCCCTGCAAATCCATTTGGTAAGCCCTCCGAAAGCTAGATCCCTAAAGCAGGTATCACGAGAGGGCAGCATTGAGCACGTAAGGAAAATGAGCCCTGAAGGACTAGAAGATAAACTAGTCGCGAATTTTTTTACCGTTTAGATAAAGACTTCATAGACGTGAGGGACCTTTCGAATCACGTTTGCTTGTAAGCGTAGACTAATCTAATAAGCTCTTTTCGGAGCATCTGATTAGCACTTCCCCAGTATCCCGATCCAACGTACAATAGGGCAGTAAGTGAGCTGGTTCTCATGCAATGATCTGCTATTCAGTTTGATTTTATTAGTTTGGTTAGTAAGATCATTGAACTCATAATTTAAACATATCATAAAGTTTTACATATGAAACATTTCAGCATAGCTCGTAAAGCAGTTCAGGTAGCCACACATTACTTTCACTTTAGATTCCTTGAGTAGATATATTTGAACCTGGATTCCAAAATCGACAACAGCTCGAGACTGGAAAAAAAATTGCAAGTAGACATCGAAACACAAGTAGGACCAATTAACGATTGGCGCACCTCAGTTCCCTTTGTCAGGAGCTGCCTGTTTTGATGCATTTTAATAGCATTTAAAAAAAGAATGAATTGTTTTACTTTCTTAAGAGCAATTCTGTACGTTCTTACAACATGATAAAGTGCTAAATCTATGCGTGGTAGGGGAAATTGTTGCGTGATAGATTTGAATAAGGAAATTCTATAAGGAATCTTTGAATAAGGAAACGAAAACATTCTTCGAGTGTAGTAACGGAATGTGTACGTGACACGGGAAAGACACACAATTTTGATTTTTTATCCTATTCAATCTTTTCTCTTCTATCTGCGAATTAGTTATTTCCTGTCCTTCTACGCTGTGATTTATGGGGTTCGGTCCGGTAGTAGTACCTTTGCAACGCTTAAACAACTAATGCCAGAGTATAATTTTTGGTCAAAGATACGCGGCCAACATATGAAGTTACTTACTCAACAAATCTACGTAATGACTACGTTATAAAAAAACGATGTGTTTCGAGAAAAGGTGCTTGTATTACCGTTGCAATACCGGAAATAATGGGATCTTTAGATGCGCCAGCATTGAGATTATTTGAAGCCGGATTTCGCCAACACTGCAAAACTCCATAAAAATATATGGAAAGTAAAGCACGATTTGACCTAGCGCTTTTTCCAGGTCTTGTTGATATTTTTCAAAAGGATTTTCAGCAGACCCTTGGTCGAGCTTTCGCTGTGATAGACTATTCGCACTAATGCTGCCCACTAACTTAATCAAACAGGCCCAGTCAGATGGCAGTATGGTATCTCTCAGCGATCGCTTCCAACCGGGCACGACACTACGTTAGTAACGTCTAATTCAAGTTAGTAGCTTGGGAACTTGACAACTGTGCATAGAAGAGGTACCTATGGATTGCGAGATTCGTGGAATACATTTCACGACCTTAGCACGCGAATTCAAAAGAAGCTTGGCTGATTCCAACGTCATAAGTCTTCGTTTAATCGAAATAACCGATACTCCATTTTGGTTGTTACATTCTATAGTGTACGGAATTCTAGAAGTTTAAAAACACAATCTATTCTAAATAGCAATGGTCTGTTATTATTCACGAATTTTAATATAAACCTTCACGATTTAAAAATTACATTGTAATATACATATCAACGATTATGATACATCCATGTATATAAAGCAGAAAAAGGACAAATCGAGTTTTCTTTCGGGCTACCGGCTAAGTAAACGGGATTTCAGATAAGGCCCTAATTCCTCTCGAAAATACTGAAGCATGGTAAATATTCTCAAGCTTTGACAATTACTTCGAAAAGTCTAGTGTTATCTAGTGCAATTCTGTTTAAGGAAGATCCGAGTGTGTGTGGAAAACACGAGCGTTTACATGCTGGCGATGCGTATGTATTAAAAAAAATTGTAAAAAATATATATAATAAAAGTAGCTATCGATTAATTAGGCAGGTGCTGAAGATATCGAGCGAACGCGATCCCGACAACCAAAGGAAGTTTTAATTTAAGCACGTAGTGCAGTCGTCACTGTTACAGCTAGAGCTCGAACGAAGGGCAACTAGCGAGTAAACATATCTCGTTATCGATTTACCTTGATCCGGATCACCTGGAGTGTTCAGAGATAAGCGGTACTGGATATTGCATAAGTACCTTTAGTAATCACCACCCAGTAATAAACACTGTAGCTAGATTGCGTTGTTGCTGCTTTGATTACAACTCGTAGCTTACTTTGCTCGTTATAAATGCGCCTTGAAGACACTTTTTGGCTCTTTCAATCAATTGTATCTCAAAATCGTCTAAATTTAATGAGACCGAGCCCTGATTCTAGGCTCGAATTGATTAAGAACCTTATAATCTCATAAATCATTAGAAACAATGGATGTGGACATACATATATACATATGTAAAGGGACGTGAATCTTTGGGTCTCTAATTAGGCTGCACGTGGTAATAGTGGAGCTGGACGTTTAACCTAGATAAGATGGAAGTTAAATTTAGGAAGAACAGGATCGTGTCTGGCGATCTTTCAAAATATCAATAAATTCCCGTATTTTGGGATCCTCATTGTCTTTAATGGCGGCAGCTTCGTTTCATGCATCAAAGAACGATGTAAAAAAAGTACTTTGTGCACTCAGATTTCAGCTTCGTTTTCCCTCATGATGGCACTTCGTTTATTCGGCCTTCAAGATGGTGCCGGTAGTAGATTACCGGATAAACATAATTTGAATGGATTTTCCAGTAAAGATTCTCGAACTATTCAGCCGAGTGGGAGTCTTCCTAGGAGCGTTCTCTGGGCACAAATCTCCTTACCGAAAGTAACTGAGATGTTATTTTAGACTCTCGGAAACCGAGACTTTTTTCGAGTGTTTCAGCAAAAGTTTGCCGAAATAAACGATGAAGTTTCCAGCATAGAGCGATGGCACACAGTGGTTTGTAGAAAACTTGGTGGATAAACCATTTCCATTTATATAGCTAGGGGTAATAGATTTCTGGGAGCTATTATAAATACCATGTGGGCTATTGCCCCTAGGACCTTCGTTTAGGAGGCTGGCATGCTAGTACTATCGCAAGGTAAGCACTTATGCCGTAAGCTCTTAATCTTTTCACACTTTTTAAGCCGATAAATTTTAAAGCGTATGAATACAGCAACGTAAAAATCTATAAATAGAACCTTTAGATATTCTATCTGCCAGTTGTTACACATGTGTGCACGTTCTAACTGCCACTCGCAGGCGCGATGAGCACTGCTAGAGCTGAGATATGTCTGTTACGTATGCGGATTCAACGTTTGCTTTTTTTATGATCCCATCGCTTTAAGTTCTATTGGCGTGTCACTGTTGTTGCATAATAAACTAACAGCTTTCGTTAGATTGGCTGAAGATAGTGCGTCGGAACGCGACGTTCGCTATCCAGTCTTACGTCCGTTCTGCCCTGGCCTCATCACTAATGCGGCAGTGCACGGTGTGAAAAGTATTGCGAGCTAGTTTGTTAAGGTTTTTTGTGGAAGAGTTTGAGGTATCGTTTTCCCAAGAATCGGTCTTCATCTTGAAAACATTTTAAATGCATCCATTGTTGTGAAATTCAGAAATGGTCGTGGATTGTGTGATTGATCGACGGTGACAGTACCGGATCGTTAGAAGTTGTGGGGTGAATGGGTTGGAAAAAATGCTGAAGCAGTAGACATTATATACGAATCTGTTCGAACAATACTTCGACTTTGGTGTGTCTGAGCTGATGTTTGGATCTTTTTCGAAGCATCCGTTATAGCCGATGATATTCCTGCATTCGGTATTATCCTTTCGGTCAGAGCTATTTTTTCGACCGCCGTTGAGGTTCTATTGAATAGCCTTGGTAGACGCATCTGTTTCGTGCTCCCTATGTATAGCCTAGCCAATATCGTGGTCACTAATACAAGTATGAGGGTAAGGACGAGACTGATCCTAATTGCCCGATACGTAATTGTGCAAGCATGTTAAAAAAGAATATTATTTATGCATGTGCATAAAGTATGTCTAGCACCAGTCGAACTGGTAATAGAACACCCAGTCCGCCATTTTGCAATCTGGTCGCGTGTATACGTCAAACGTTGTTTGTTCTAAATAAATTTCGAATGAATTTAGATTATATATGTGTTGATATATATAACAAAAAACTCGTGTGGATTTGTGACCTTTTTCTAGATCTTCTATATTTTGACAGGTCAGGAAATCGGTAAATCTGTTTCCTTTTTCAAAACAGGTTGGAATTTTCTAAAAACGCGCCCCTGACTTACCTGTTACCCATACCTGTTCTTGAAGGCACGGGAAGCAATCACAAAATTTAGAATGTTTTTTTGTTTTAGAAGTTTACCCTCCGCATGTGAAGTAAATAAATTTTGATAAAAATCTTAACAACCTACTATTGGCCTATAAGTGTTGCAATCGACTATCCGCACAATCAAATTGTAAAGGTTCGTAGTATCATTTACCTCATGCTTTTTTGCTATATATGTTGGGCATCGTATAGCATTAAGTTTTATTTAAATAGCTCTCTTCGTGTATTGCAACAAAAATCTTTAACTAAGGATTTAGATTCATGTTAATGAATTTTTTGCGCCAGATTCTTGAAAGCCGTCAATGTTTTTTATTCGCGATGATTTTTGAAATAATATGATTTATTGGGTTTTTAAGCGACGCATCATATCTTACCCTAAACGCATTTAATGCATCATGATTTCACGCAAAACGGACAAGTATAATAGTGTTTCTAAGCGTTCCACATTGTGCAGAATGTTAGGCGTTGTTTATTTGCGGAATGTCGTTAGTTTTGATATTAGTTTTAAGGAAAATTAGCTGAAAAAAATAGCTAAATTGTGACGCCTATATTTGTTTCTAGGGTGGCAATAATTTCAATATACATAATCCGTAAATTTATGAACATCATTCGGATCAATGTGCCGTTGAAATTTATCAGTTATAAAAGAAAAATTTGTTTGGACAACGACGCATTGTAATTCACGGAACAACAGATATCTTGGCGATACTTACATCTAGATTTAGTATTCTACCTGCCAAGCCTATTGGTATAAAAATAGTAATAACTATTATTGTCAAAATTACGTTTAATTTTCTGGGTCATCTTTTTTTGAGCATTTGAAATCGATGCTAGAAGTTTATGAGCATTCTAACAAGTTTACAGTATACACAAAAACAGTATCATAATAAGACGATGTATTTAAGACCGCTTCCTTAAATGACGTCGCATTTCAATGGTGCTAATTTTTATGTACGGGATATGAAAATTTAATATGGTTGGATGGAGGTACAAGCCATAGTTGAAACCGCGACTTACGCTGATGATTCATTTTATATGTACAAAACCCTAACTGCGGAAAAACAGCCAGAAAAGTTGAGACTATGGATGCTTTTCTTTTTCGCCAAGCAACACGTCGCACGTCCAAGGAAGTCTTGGACTGTACACTGACGAGTTGAATCTTTCGATGTACTTTGTATTAAACGTAAGTATGACGAAGTGCAAGCAGGTGAGTGAGTTTAAAAAAGCATTAAATCCTCTATTGAAGAATGTATGAAGCTCTCCTGAAGATATAGAATGCCCCCGTCACAGGAAGTCTTGGGGTTTACTGCTCCCTTGGAAAGATAACAGTCTTTTTTGTGGAGAATTATTGGAATATATGGAACGTATTAATGGTTAGATACCTTCTTGTATTCATAAAGGTATTGTTTCAATTTAATTTTTAGAGCTTCAGCTAAATTTTTCGGAACTGCACTAAGAATAATTATTATTACTATGGAAACAACTGCTTATTGTAGCATACGACAGATTTTTCATGGTTATCGTAAATAGGACGGTAATCGTAATACCGTTGTTGCTTGTTGGAGAAGACTTTACAAATGAAGATTTGTAGAGGAAGTGATTGTTAAATTATTATTATCATATGAATAAACAGTTGTACGCTCTCGTGTAGTATGGTTAGATAATAAACCGAGTCATTACATCGGTCACGGCAAAAACGGACGCTACTTTGCTTCAATCGCAATTATTATAACCATCACCATCGCTAATGCGGTAGACATTGCTCCCCAAAATTAGCTAATGGGTTTTTTTTTGTCTTTTATTCAGTTCTGTAGCTATTTTTTATGCTATTGATCTTCAGATTTTTGACCGCGTGACAAAAACAACATTCTCCTCAACACCTGTTCTTATCGTAGTTTTTTAAACGGCCTCAAAAATAAGGCAGAACATTTGTGGTTCTATAGCCAAAAGAAGTAGACTTATTAGATAACTATTTCGGTACAAATAGGACTTGAAGCAATCCTTAACAAACTTCAGGCTGGGTGCGTTGTTTCAGGTCAAAGGCATCTTTCTCAAACTTCACCTGAGTCACCTAAAAGTAGTTATTTTAACAAAGAGTCCACACCATACTCTCTTATCCCTCAGTGGCTTCAGTACTTATTAGACCTCTTTGCTTTTTACTATCTGTTTTTAGACTCCCAACTTATTATCTGTGTGATTTAACAAAATACCTCTCATGCTGTATGTAACGCTGATCCCGCGCTAAGCGAGACATTTAAAATAGGAAACCCATACACGGTCATTACTAACAAGCACTGATTCATATAACTCTGACGCTTAATTATTAGAGAAATCAAGATCGGTATACCCGAATTTTTCATCCTAGAACTACATCAGGTTAAAAAACACTTATCACATATAATGAATTATATAGATTAGGTCAAATAGCTTTAATGTTGAATCTCTTTTTTTAACAGCACTTAGACTGAACACAAAAAAAGGCAAGATTCCAGTTTTTTGAAAGTTTATGCTAAACTGGTTGAAGAAGTTAAAAATACAAATCCATCAGGACGGATTCACGGAAAATCCAGCCAACTATCTCAGGTGCTTTCACAAACGATATCCTCTCCCTTTTTTGTCAGGCGAGTCAAAGTCGTTTTCTAATGTACATAATCAACTTCGCGTCAAGTAGTCATTGTACATCTCTTCAAGAGGTTGTGTTGTTGTGCTTACCGTTGGTTTAGAGCAGGCTTATGCTTACTTGGGTTTGAGGAGGCCTTACGCCGTCGGTTGAAGGTTTCTTAAGCTTTTTCTTAAAGATTTGTGGGACTTGGTTGAACGAAATGTTTGATCGCTTTCTGCTGTGTAGGATCTCAGACTACCCGGAGAGGAATGCACACTCTTTGGTGTAACATCATGAGATCGATTTGTTGAAAAAGAAGTCGAGATGCTCGTTTGAAAACTTCTTGTGTTTCGAACCTTTGAAAAAAGCTGTGCAGCGCTTATTGAAGATGTATGTTGAAATGCATATTCTGCTGGTGTTGATGACTCTCGCGTTATTTCTGTTTCGTTTATTGAAGAGATATCTTCAACATTCGATGTCGCATAGCTTATTACTGTCGACGTTGCACTAGCTATTTGCGTTTGTGTAGTAGAATTGACGGCGCGGAATGCTAGCACGTCCCCTAAGTAAACTCCCACTAGAAGCGCCATCACGACTAGAATTGCGCCGCATACCATGACAATGATGAAACCGGCCGTTACCGCTCTGCACGTTGAGTAAGCGAGTTAATAATTGCTTGAATATGCAATTGACGTTCGTTCATTACTTTACCAGAGAAAATCAAGAATTACATATGACATGAGTGACTGCTGCTTGTGAATCATAGAGCATTTTATTGTGCTCTTGTTCATACTGAACACTGTTTTGAGTTTAGGTTCCAAAGGTAATTCTTTCTATATTGTGAAACAAATGCATTTTTAGATCTGTCGACAATTCACCTATTGTCGAGGCAAAAAAGCTACCAAAACTGCTCGAAGCATACTTTATATTGAGGACGATTAAAAATGGAGGCTCAGATTCATTAAGCACAGTGCATTTAGGTCCGGTAAATGTTCTGGAGGAAGATAACTGACACATCGAGAAACGACGTCTATGAGTCTATCATCAAACATCTTCACTCAATAAGATTTACACTATTTTCTTACAGTTACCAAATAATATAACAAGCATCTTTCGACTCTAAAGACATCAAAACAATCATCTTTAGACTGAAATTATCTATATGAATGGAGTTCAAAAGCCACTCAGCAAACTCTCAGTTTAAATCGTACATGGAAAAACTGCCGATGGGTTTATCAGGTTCTCGCCGTCGGCAAAAACGAATAAAATCAGGAAATGTTACAGATACACCGAGTGATAATTTGAGTCTTAAGTTTTGGCATGGTGTTGAAGGCACTTATCGTCTAAATACTAAATGTTATAACTCGTTATGTTCTCTCAGAATTGTTTGACGCCTTCAGTTCTTCAGAAATCCGAACGCAGATATCACCAGAGACATAATTATAAAATGCAAGAGCTAAAAAAAACACGATTAGCCCGCACTTAATGATAATGTCATTTGAAACAATGATTATTATGCTATAATCTGCACAATTGCTTCTACGGGGAAAGCACATCTGAGAATGAAGTGCATACTAAATGGCTCCAATATAGTCACTAAAATAATAATATTTTACTATGAATAATTACATGGCGGTACTATAAAAACGAATGAAACCCGCAAAAAGGTACTTATAGGAGGTGTACAAATAAGAGCCCCGAATTCTCGGTTCATATAATTCTTCATTAGGCCGTTTTAAATAAAGTGTCTATCAGTACTGAAATACACACATTTTAACCAATAGTGAACTGAGCGATTGACGTGACCTGAATTAAGATGGGATAATAATTAAAATGCTTTACCTGAAATTTGTAAAATTGTATCTGTCAAACTTCTATTGGTTAAGAGCTTTAACTACACCATTATGTTAAGCAAATCTTTTTAAGGCCTCCTTTTACAAACAAAAAGATTCCTGACACGTAACTAACTAATTGCAATTTTAACCTATTCATAGAAACAAAATCCGGCTGATTCACCAAGCACTGCCATATTTTATACAGTGTTTTTTCCTTACATACATCGCTATGCTCTATAACAGCAGGCTAATTAATCACTGGGAAAGCTAGTATTACTTTATTACACATCATGTAAAATTGCCTTCATTCCTGATATCTATTTATGACAAACTAGCTTATCAAAAAAAAGTTTCTGGAAGTAGTACTAGATCAGTAACTATGAGCCACGTTAGAGGCCCCTTATCTAATGTAACGTCCTGATTTTAGGTCACAAATAATGACATTACCGTAGAAAATCGTTTTAGAGAGCATTTCTAATCTCTGGATGTATTTAGTTACTTATAATATGTTTATTTTGGTTACAATGCTTGCTGTATTCTTAAACCTATTTGTCATCGATAGAATATGTTAGAACGAAACTTTCAATAGCCTTATTTACTATGATATATCTGATACGAATACATCTGCATTGCACTAAAACTATTTTGCTTCACTCTTCACTAATAGGACCAACGCTTTTCATGTAAAGCTTAAAATCGGTGAGTGACTTATATCAGAATGGTGTAGTCAACATAAAGGGTAGACGTGAATGATAAGCATTGAATTATTGCAAAAAAACGAACCTTTATATGCGAATTTAAAAGCGCAAATCACCGACTGCAAAAAATTGCGGTCTGTTGAGTTTGCTGATGATTTTGTACTGGTCATTTTGCCAATTGTTCTTTGACATTTCAAGTAAAGCCGAATTTCACTTGATAATTCGACTGAACTTCAATGGTATATGGATTAAACCGTATTAATATTAATAATTATAGTAAGCATATCTCCGGCCTCGCAGGCTGTGGGTGTATAGTACCCTTTTATCGGTCGATCGCCAGCTTCCAGCGGCTTCGTACCTACTGCAAATTCAATAGCAGTAATGTAACTTAAATAGACAACTTAATCCACCGCTTAGTAGAATGTCATCAGCAGGCTCAAGACCCTACTTGTCGAAAGCAGCGACCCTGATCAACGAGTGGGAGTGGCACGCCTAACTACAGACCGACAGAGGGACATGTGGTTCGGCGCGTGAAACCCTATATACACAGCCACACAATATGGGGCGACTTGGAGGTCGTTGTGCGGTGTTTTCAACTGGAAAAGCTTTGAGCTCAAGCAGAAGAGGAGACTCTGAAAGGCTTCATCAAACAAAATGCTCTAATGGATGACCTATAGCTTTATTACGACTAGGTATTCCTATCCGAAAATCAGAGGACAACAATGTCGATCCTCTTTGTGAATTTCGTGACAGCAAGTAATACAACCTCGAATAGCGTTTTGATCCAGGATGTCTGGCTTTACACTCCAAACGAGCCTAACGAGGGCACACTTATGGCCAAGGGGACCACCAAGGCTGGCCTTACGGTTGTCATACCAACGCTGTTTTCTATCGATGTCGGAACCAAAGAACTCCCAAATTAATTATTGACGTACAAGATCGGTAAGTTCCAAATTGTGCCAGCTCGGATTTTACCGCCATTTAACTCATCGCAGCTGCCACGCCTTCGGAGTTTGCTTTCGATGTCGAATTATAAGGCCAGTTTGAACCCTTCTAGAAACCGACGTGGAAATTAGTGCTGTCTCATCAGGTCCCGGGAACAGACCGCTACATGGTCTGCCCTGCGGGCCATCGGGCTGGTTGATGCTTAGCAGAACCACTTAAATGTTGCCGGAGAGTTGGAGTGGGAAAAAACCAGATGCAGGTATTTATCGTTGTCGACAATTCGGCCTTGACGTCATTCCTGACCGGCCGTTGCTAATTTTGTTCTGGCTAGAAATAAATTAGGTGGTGCGTTACGGTTGTTCTTTTCCTGTTTTGACCAACGAAGGCCAATTGATATCGCGGGCGAAGTTGGTAAATGAGTAATCATTACCACCGCGTTTGAGTTCCACCTATTACATAATGGCTTCTGACCCGAAAACGGAGTAGTCACTATGCGATATGGTCACTAATAATCTAGCACGCTCCATCTACCAAGAGTACCGTTTGAGATCCATGTCAGCAATAGCTCAAATTAGTACGAACATGGGCATCTGGTGAGCTGTTACGCGACGAGTTCGGACATCCATTGGAGAACCCAGAAGCTACTAATAACACGTTATATCAATCATACCGTACCTTTGATAGTCACCCTTTCTTGTACGCACATTCAAAAAAAGTCACGTTAGCGCATAATACCAAGCATAGCGGATGTTACACAATTACGTGATGAAGTTCCCCTTCATTCTGTCCTGATAGAGAACGATGCGATCTGATTTTTCGCAGATTTCCGCAAGCTAAATCGGTCGCAAAAAAGAAACGTCTTTCTATTGATACGGATCGACGATGCCCTCGACGAGTTAGGGTGGGCACAGGTATTCTTTACCTTGGATTCGACGAGTGCCTGTTGGTAGATCCTGAATGTACCCGATGACAAATAAGATATTGCATTTTGTATTTTAGACAGTTTATATCCATTCAAAAGGATGCCTTTTAGGTCAGTTAATGTCCGGGTAACGTTTCAGCGACTATTATTGTATGTATTGGGTAAGCTGCAGTACCAGACGGCCTTCGACAATTTTGATGATACCATCGTATCCTCTCGAAGGGTTCGAGAAGAATCTACACCATTTTCAGGAAATATCTGCCGTGAGTGCCTATGGTTTACACCTTAAGGCATCGAAATGTTCGTTTGCTATGCACGAGGTCGTACACCTCGGACGTTCTCCATTAAAAATCTCTTCTGATTTAGAGAAGGCTGTAGTCGTCCTAACGCCGCCCACTATTCCTCGTCAGTCATAGAGTTACCTAGGACTGGTTTATATAGTGGTTTATATAGCCGCTGGTTTATATAGAACTTCGTTAAGACCACAAAACCACTATACGATTTATTAAAGGCGGACCTCCCTTCTGCATAGGCTGCGCGAATGCTCTGCCACGGCTATATGTAGCGACATAACAAACGGTGAGCGACGATGCTGGTTGGTAAGTGACGTTTACTGTGCATCAGCTGGCGAGCCCGGGTCCAGGCTTGATGGTGGCCACGCTCCAAAAGAACAGTCAGGCTGCTTTGTTGTTGAAGGATGCCAGCACATTTTTGCTATGGAAAACTACGCTGTAATATTGCGAGCCGCGGTGTCTCCGGCCGGTCTTCTGGTGATCTCTACCACAAATGCCATTTGCGCTTCAGACTGCCCACCGGCTGACGTTTCGTTTCTTTTAGAAGAGGGCAGTCTGGCTGAGGATCCGGGAGTATGTTCGCAACTGAACATTGGTCAGTGAACGAAATTAAGCCATGAGTACCGTTTGGCTTAGGCACTTGCAGCATTGCCAACATACCCGTTCGCAAGGGTAAGTCTTGACTTTATAGGGTGCTAATGAAATTAACTATTGCACACGTTTTGCTCACCTATTTATGGCTCACTACGACAGCCCGGGCCTTAGTAAAGGCCGTCTGCTCTTAACTCCAGTACGGGGCCACGAACGCGATCGTCACGATTGACGCCAGCTACTTCCAGAGCTGGTGCGGATGGCAATATCTGGCGCTTTCTAATACTTGCACGTAGGGATCGCTGTAATCCACCCGCAAGAGAACGTTTTTCCAGGGCGGACTATCCGTACGGTCACGGAGTGCCATTCTGCTATAATCTCCCGGCTTCTGCTACCGCGATGTTCCTCGCGGCCGCCTTCACAATAAAAGCTAAAGGTCAACGAGGCCCTAACCGCAACGAAATCCGAAATACTCTACGAATTTAAGACCATGCTGCCAGTGAAGCCGCCGAAGTTGCGATAAGCTCAAAACCCCGGTCGTCTGGTATCCGAACTGTGAAGCGGAAGACAAAATCCGGCTTTGCCGGCGAAGGCGGGTGCCCAAAGAAATTAATTCCCTGTGCTGCACACACCGGCCCAGGGAGTTAGTCTTCCTACGCCTCCCACGCCAGCACCCCACATGTCACGGAAGCTGCTGGCCAGGTTCGAGTTCGGGTGAAGTATCGAGAAACGAGTCTGTATAGTTTACAGAGCCACGTGCTAGCGTGTCACTGCCAACCTACGAAATATTGCAAAGGAGTACACGCGGAATAAGAGCATTCTCCTTGGTAATCTGGACACGTGAACGGACCTATACAACATAATTAAAATATTTGTATACTTCTGGTATATAGTACCCTTTCGCCGGCCGGTTAATCGCCAGTTTCCAGCGGTCAAAACTCGTCATTGCTGCAATATATAATTTTTCGAACGGCAAATACTTCAGAAACATCAGCATATAGTTTAACGTCGAAATAAGATTTAGAAAATAATTCTGTTAGAAAAACCCTATGCCCATACAATACGTTTGCAGAATTAAGTGTTCCTTCGACAACATATAGAGCCTAAAAGATTAGATCAGCATCTAATCGTTTCCATTATTTCGCAGAATTAATGCGCATAATAACGATTGTCCTACCGTGATTTTTTCACTACTCGGACTGGCTTCGCTGGCGTCCGACCTTCTTCTCGACCATCCTCCGACGACTTCTGTGACTGCAATAAAAAGACCACGTGTATGTAACCTGTAACTCTTTTTTGTTGGGGATATCAATCAATTGGAAACGCAGATTCTCCAGTCTAAAGAATGCGGGATGCAGGTTTATCCTGAGCATGCCAGCACATAGTCAAAACAAGGAAAAATAGAGTGCGTTTCACTTGAACTATATGCTATATCACAGTCTGGTTTTTTTTCTCTGTACATCGCCAAAGGTCACGGTTGTGTCATTGCCAGGTCGACTGTACTCAAACGTAAGCGCCGGTGGATCTGTGTTAGGACGCTTTTGAGATAATACGGTGCAATGTGTCTGGCAATTAATGAGAATAGTTTAGGTTTGAATCTAGACGTGAACATTTTGATTGTCTCCTAAATAGATTCGAGCAGCAAGATAGGCGATTTTTTTTTTTGCTTTTTCTAGGCGGTTTAATGCGATTGGGCTGGCTTTTAATAACGACGCTTGAGAAACGAGTTGTAGTGCGATATCCTTATGAGCAACTCAGGGAAAACAATTATAACACGATCTCGATTTTTTGGGAGCTACTTAGCTCCAAAATACATTTTAACGCATTATACGTACACTTATACGTCTATTTTGATATAGTAACACAATTGATTTCGGTAGTGCCCTAAGTACAATCCAGCGAACAATTCTTACTATGAACTTTTGTAAAAATTGGCTTGCTGGGTAGATGCGATCTCAATAAATCGTTTTCTAAAAACATTTATGCATGTCATATATACTTTTAATGCCATAGACTATATAAATAGATGCAGGTGCGTACAGGGACCAACTATCGAACTGCTTTCCTTTTACAGATTAGTGAGTGTCTCAAAAATAAGTACTTGGAGGAAATCACCTGTTTCAGAATTGTCAGTTGCTACACATGTTTATGGTGTGATTTTTATTCTTATGCTTAGGTGATCTTTTTATGGGCAGATAGAAGTTTTCGTAGTTGTCGACTGTGCATAAAAGGCACACCGAAAACGACATGCAGAGGCACTCAGTGATCTCACATTCTATCGGTAGTCATGTATTAATGGTTTTTATACGTTCTCAGAGTTGTTTGATTCTCCTTAGATATTATCGATTATTTAATGACTTCACAAACAACTTACCGCGGTCGACATTCCACTTCAGGTACTGCAACTCCTTTACCAACAAACACCTCGACCTCACAATGCGATCGGACGATAAATTCACGCCCGGTCGTCTGTCGCTTGAGCGCGGCTAATTCAAATGTGGTTCCGTAAACAACACTTGCCTTCAAAATAATCACCACGTATCGAAAGATAGTATTGCAAACTGAATGATAATTGTCTCGAATAGTTGACAAATAAAAATTTTATTATATAAGGAATAAGCCGCACCATGCTTCATCTGCGTTTGGAAAAATAAAGTAATTCTTACGACGAGTAAATGTAAGAATAGATTTTGCCAGCGGGTTATAAAAGTCTTTTTACGCTTTAAAGTATGTATCTTCAATTTTTTTTGGATAGTTCCAGCAGCTGCTGTAGGCTGATGAGGTATACCGCGACACAATTTAGTGTTGCGTCAATACATTTTTCATCACCGGATCAGTTAAACATAAAGATGTATTTCTTATCCCGCTGTCTGCCCGTCATAATATACTCCTATTGTTTTTTTAGTTCACAAAGGTAAGCAGTTTAAGCGGGTCGTTCAAAGCAATGACTTCTCTCGGCTTACCCTGATGTTGAAAAGGTGCAGCCTGCATGTAAACGATAACGATTAATGTTCCCGATATATATCAACTCTGAGTAACGGTGCTCCCTATTAGATGTGAACGTGAAATCGAGATACTCGCTCAAACATGTTAAAGTCTAAGGACTTGCTGACGTTGTGGGGCCTTCGTATGAGCGCTATTCGCATAACATGAATGTATTATGGAACTAACCTATGGAATTAACCGTGTCGCGAAGACTGAGACTGCAAAGATCGTAATGGAGGAAACCGTGTCGGTCCAAAGGCAACTTCGATAAAGCTATTCCATTGCAACTAACTATAAAATCATTGTGGTAGACTTTGTTGTGTATGAATATATGAACCTACGATACAGTGAACTAATTTGTCGCGTATTCATAATGAAAAGATCATAGTTAAAAGGGCAATGCTTGTGGTCGGCTTTTTAAATGGCATATTGCTTGAAGGACCGCTTAAGAATTCCTTTGCAAGTTCGAAACAAAACTTAATTTTTGTTAAAGCTTTCTCTAAAAAATCGGGTATAATTTCTCAAAATATCTTGTCAATTTTTTTTTTAATATTTCTCAAAATACACTCTATTATTTTAATTTGATATATTATACCCCCTCTTGTGTAAAGGCTTGGTCCTTAAAAAAAAAACTTCACAAATAAAACGCCACAGCGTTAAGTTACAAAGCGACCACGGAAACAGTCTTTAGATTCTCTAGTACGTTCTCGGGTACATCGACACCTGTTTCATGCGGACTCTCCTTGGGCGTCTAAGGCGCTGGACAAAAAAGATAGAACCAAACTTTGCAAAAAGCTCCTGTAAGAACGCAACAAACCTATCGCATAGTATACGACACTGTCGTAAGCATTGAGTCTTGGAACAACCGTTTTTAGAACCTCGTTGAAAATCAAGAAATTTACGTGGGTCATCTTTGATGGTCATATTTATAATAATGCCATTGCCATTCACCGCGACTACAGCTCCAATTGAGGATCTAAGATATTTAATAATCATTTTCAATATACTCCTTTTTTGATCGACAAATAACATTGTAATTCGTAAAGCGTTATTGGTAGGTCCGAACTTGTACCTTTTAAATGTCATCCAAACACGCTGCATACAAAAAAATCCCAACGAAATTATATTCTGGAGTTTAAATAAGGGCCAAATATCTTACGCATGCAACTGTTTAAACCAATAAAAAAGTCCTAAAAAATCAGAGGCTTAAAACTACCGAGATGTCTAAAAAGTGCGCAACACCGTAAAAAAGACTAGTTATCGGAAATTCTGTCGGCCAAAACGGCTGTTAATTTCTCTAATGGAAAATGTAAATGTATCTAAAATTGCTTTTAATCTATTTTGATAAATTTAGAGCTTTTTGAATCTAAAACCTATTGAGAACCTTCCCTGGGACTGGCGATACAGTAGAAAGTCGATTTTTAGAGGTTTATGTAGAACGAAGAGATTGGATAATAGTTCATTTGCACTCGAATTGCGAGAACGATGCGTTGCTATGACAACTTTGTTTTATGTTCTATGAAGAAAAGCTTTCTTCTGACACCAACAATGGACGACTAAATAATCGCTATAGCAAACTTATGCAGCTGCAAATATTGCCGATTTCGCTTTGCTATATAAATAAACTTATACACGAGAAGTCTAGAGTATTTCTGCTCCAGTTCGAAATCAACACATGGCTGTAACTTGAAGTAGTCGACTCACCATAAAAAGCAGCGTTATGTACTTAGCGACCCTGGCACTAAAGACATAGAGGGGACCAGGTAGTGACCAAGACTTACCAGTGGTCTCCGGCAACTGCCAGAAAGAAGCCAGGCTATAATTGACCCTTTGTCTGACTCGCCTCGCCGAAGCAGCAGCCGCGCTTATGGATCGTAAGGTACGTCTAGGCCTAGACTCAGAGCCGTGAGACCTTTATTTGAAAACAATTCAAGCAATTATTTCACTGTAATACGGGACGGCGTGAATCATAAAAATGCACATACACACACACGAACAAACCAGCATTTAAGCACCTTGGTATTCTAGATGTGTGCTTCCAGTGTGTGACCAGTCTTTATTGCTAGTGACATCTCTATGCGTACCTCTGCTATACGTACGTCAACAACCAGCTTATAATGTAAACTGGGCTAGTCACATCATACAGACATATGATAGACAAATAATTGTTGAGTTATCCGTCTACTTTATAAAACGTATTGGTTACTGAACAAAATTATTATTTACGAGCTGGGACGGCGCGTTTTTTTAATTACTCGTCAATATCGGATAGCTACAGCTTATTTCAAATGTAAATCGTGCGTTCATCCGTACCTCTTATGGTCGAAATTTCCTTTTGTTGTGAGCGTAAATACAATTTAAAACATAACGGAAATTGCTAGCCTTCTAAAGGTAAGGGGTTTACGAAATTATAATCGTGAGCTTAAAATTACCTTAGGTTGACTGCATTAACAGAGAAAGGAACTGGACCACGGACGGGGAAGAATGGCCTAACAATTACAATTTATACACTTCAGTAATTGTATCACAGTTGCGTTATTGTCTCTCTAGGATCTATCAGGTCTGGGCTCGTTTTGTATGCATTTCGCGTCAAGCAAAAAGTCTTTGTGAAAAAAATCCCAGGTCGCTTTCGCATCCTGCTGCTTCAATGACTGTTGCCAGAGGGATTCACCTGAGTGACCTAAATATGCTACGTGCCTCGGAGGATACGTTGTCTTTTTTGCACTAGAATATTACTGGAAAATTTCCTACTAATGATTCAAATAATTCCAGCCAGTTGAGTGGTAATTATCATTATTTATTTTTGTTTAAACCTGATTACTATACTTATTGCACTGATGGAGATGGAGAAACATCCGTGCCGCACACAAATAAACAAATGAGCCGATGTTTCATAATTATTGGGATAAACAGGCCCTATTTGCCCAACGTGTTCTCGGAGTCAATCGTACGAATACGCTAGTGGGCTTACGTGCAGGACTTGATAAAATATTCCATTTTTTTGGTAGCAGGAGGAATCAGCTACTTAATTAATGGAATTAGACATATATGTCTAATTCCAGCTAATAGTCCCGGATCACTCAATTAGTGGGACTTTGCCCATTCGTTTCGTCGTAAAACCTTCGAAGCTACACGGGAATATACGTAAATTTAGCAGCTATCACTTTGAAAAACCCGCATCACAAATCGCCGTCTACTACCGTCATTTAAGGCCAGCATAAGCGCCCACAGTACCAACTGCCTTTAACTTTTTTGTATATACCTACTACCTCACGTATATTCACGTTTACCGCTGTTACGTGGGCAGCGTTTATTCTACTGATGTAAAGAACATGCCATGTCATTACGTGTATTTTATGTCAAGGTGCAATTCTCTTATGCAGTATCGTTCCGTATAAATTCTTGCGTTCTATTTTTCGTGTATACAGAAAAATGTCGTAGCCATTGAACTTCATAACGTTTCCCACAAACCGACCTAAACACTTTTGACCGGTACTACCCATAAATAGAAAAGGCAACCCTTATTATTAGTGCAACGCTTATTATTAAAGTGCTGAAACGTTTGTAGAGAAAGTTCTTACCACTATTCTTTACGCATGTTATTTCACAGTTTCACAGGAAGTTCACTTAACTCTAAACACAACACTTATTTTTTTTTTTATAAAACTACTGATATTTTAGACGCAGCCGTTGCCACCGATGAGTTCAGGATCAATGTTGCAAATCTTCAGCCAAATGGGTTGTGTTTGAGTTAAATCAGGAGGCATCATCCCTTTGCAATGAACAACTAAAGAAACTTCGTAGTATAATAAATGCACAGGTCTTAACTATAAACGCATAAAAGTGTACACACAATGCGCAACGTAAAGGTCGATAGAAAGGCAATGGAAATGTTTCTCGTACCTTTCGGTAAACCGGTCTCTGTACCTCCTATCAATAAAATAATGACAAGTGGTTGATGGTGAATTGTTTATATCAGGGTCATCAAGTCATTCTTAGTGTAGACATTTACTAGTTTAATCCCTTAAATAGGTTCAGTGACTGCGGTTATTTTTAATAAAATGATATTTCGTTAACAAAATGCGGCCGTATTCGGCCATAGGCATTGACTACTTATATAATCAACAAGATAAGCAATTTTTGTATTGCTAGCTTTTTAACACATCAATATCCACTAATATATATGACTTGATGTACTTCGCATCATGCGGAAAAAAAGTTGGATTTGGGAAAATCGTTAAGAAGAAAGCGCCTTAAAAAATGTTTAATTTACGCATATTACTTCCCTGCCGAAGTAATATTGTCCCTAAAATTCTCCAATACAGACAGTTTCCGTCACACAAAACGGTCAGACCAAAGCAGAGAGGTAAATACCCCGTGTATTTATCGCAGCGCGTTTCCGCTTTAGTGAGGAATAGAAATCGCAAGAGCCATTGAATGGCATATGGATCCATGGTATTCCTTGCGTCCTGCAACTGAATCAAATGAAGATTGACTTTGCTCAAGTAGTTAGCCATATGGCCAGAAATTTTTTCGGCAGGTTTTAAAAAAATCCAGCAAATGCTACGGTGTCTGTCCAGCTGGCACATTGTAAAACAGAATGAGAAGCTCTTTGATGGCATAAAAAACTGACGGGAACGGCACTGGTTCTGAAGGCAAGACTGTGAACACGGACTGTACATTGTATTTTTGTGTGTAGACGCTGTGTTTTATGTTTTACGCTATCTAGTTTTTGAGCTCTACACTTGATACCCACACATAGTGGCATAACCTTCGTTAACGACAACTTTTCCTTATCTGTGTGAATAAACCCACAAATTTATAGGCTACTTGGCCGAGAATTCAACTAAAGGCCTGTGATGAAATAGATATTCTATTTCACGAACTCGATATAGAGACTCATTATGTTAGTGTGGTGGCGTATTTGCTTATTAAATTTATGGACACTTGAAGTAATCTAAATCCGAAACCGGCCAAGAGCGCTTCCATTTCGTATCGGGAGGTTAGCGGTCTGAAACGATACTGAAGCTCAAAACATCTTCAGGTTATGTTTTTTACAGCTAACAGGCGTCGACTCTTAATTCCCAATCCAGATTATTTAATGCGTTATAGCACTCAATTAACAACTGAAAATATACGGCTGATAGAAGACATTTCTTCGTGCGAAATCTGGCTGATTCAGACAATTAGCACAAATGGTATTCAAACGTTCCATGACTAATGTTATTTTAGTCGAAAAGGTCCCGATCCACAGACTCAGAGAAAATTTCAAACCCGGCGCTATCTGTGCGTCTAAATACTCGAGCAAGGTGATTTAGTGCTGGTCAAGAAGAATCTATCACGTTAGTTTGAAAAGAATACAATTACAAAGATACGCTTGAGACCTTCAAGCGTATTTCAAAATATCCACAGTTTTTGAAGTATTTGCGGTTTCAACGTGCAGAAAGGGTTAACAAGTGCCTTTCTATTTTCCCTCATTACCATATTGGTAAATACAGTATCGACACTACCACATCTTGGTTTTTGGTGCCAGGCCGATGCATGTGCTTAGGCCAGAGGGTCCGCTATACTCAGTGAAAGCTATACTCACTTGAGTATCAATACATTTAAATGCTTCTTTAGAACAGTGACCGATATGTAATGTCGGTAGGTCCACGTGACTTGTAAATTCAGAAAGTTCATCGGGCCACAAAACTCAGTATAATTCGATTCCCCCTTTTTCGGATTATCTAACTAGTAACTCCTGACCTACACGATTTAAGGTACTCTAAGTGGTATGCTGGAAGCGCGGAAACTATTCTCGTATAGTTTCATAAAGGATTAGATCTATGTTCCGTATATCTCATTCTTATTTAGAGAATAAAACTAGCCTATGTGGAATAGAATATTTTATTTGATTCCGTATAGCTTTGTAACGGAAATATAGAACGGTTTAGCACGTATTCCAGCTAACGTGACGCGTACATTTTGAATCGACATGCAGAGAATATTCAAAGTGTTTCCTGGTTGCGCGGGTGGTTCGAGTTACCCCCCACCCCCCCATTTATGAGCAGACATTCGAGCTAAGATGGTTTCATTCCGGAGGTCACAGCACAGATCCGTTTTTTTTACTTTTGTCTCAAATCATTAGATGTTATTTTAGACGGATAGCTATCAAATCTGTTAGTTTTTAAGGAAAAAAGTACGCAGTGTTCGATTGGAGCAATTCAACGCAAAAACAGTTGGCTTCAAGACGTGAATAACGGCTCCCTGTAATAGGCTTCCAGTGTATATATACAATACGGGTAAAAATCACACATTAAAATCTATCTATTTTCACAATAGTAGAAAATTTGTGTCCTTTCCAAACGAACTGTAGAACCCCCGAAGAGCTCATCGCCTACATACTCGAGCATACTTAAAGAGATAAAAGACGCCATTTTCTCTCATTTCTTTCCTTTTCTATATAAAATCCACGTGTAAAAATCGAAAATTTAACCATAAATACATCAGACTAAATCGATTTTTCTATCCTCTAAGTGGAAGCTTTGTTTTACAGTGAATATGGGCTATTCGCGTTAAATATTGCTCCTTAGTCTTTGCCTAGAAGTCTAACGAGGCTTACCAAGACTATTAAAATCTGCCACTCTTACAGTTTATTACTTCGGAAATCTGCAGATAATATGGCCATTTAGACTTTATGTACCCAATAGTAGTGGATGGCGGGGCAACAAAGAGCGATATTTATTCATGGCAGCTGTTGCCACGAGACAAGAACAAGATCTTACAATAAGTTCCCCAGAAGCTTTCCTGCCTTGAAGTATCCACAAGATTTATAATGGGTCATTAGTTTTGTAGGTACTATCGATCGTTTATCTTTGCCTCATATAACCGTGGGCTTATAGGGGCTTTAGACGATTAATCAGTAATCTAGGGGAGAAATGATTATCTTTCAAAAAAGCGAACTTGGCGCCTTTGCTTGTAGCAAGCGACGTTTCATAACCATTTTGTGGTCAGGGGTGATGCAGTCTGGGTGGCTAATGTGCATCTCATTTATAGTGTGTTGCCATGGTAGTTGTAAACAAACGGCCACTGCTGATTTAAAATTTAATTTTGGCTGGTAATTACCATACCAATGTCCAATAGGTCTGTTAGAGAAATCCTTGCCATTCTAGCGGAGACAAGTTCTTCACGCTGTACCAAAGAGATGAATGCGAAAGTAGGTTCACATAGTAGACACAGCCGAAGGCATTAAATAAAAGCTGTTAGGTGAAACGCTAGCCAGGTCAAGAATTATCATTTACCTATCAAGGGCCTTCAGGGGGATTTTGCTGGAAACGACAAGCCGACTTCTGAATTGCCCCAAAGATACTAACAAAAAGTGACTTTACTGGAGAAGCATAACGTGGTGCGCGTCGCTCTCCTAAACGACTTATTAACACTGGACCCTGTACGACTATTGGGTAACTCATGATTTCGGTTACGTTTGTGGGGAATACAATGCATATTCTGGTGTGTCGCTACGCTTGACATGATATCTTTTAAAAATAACCATATAATAAGTACCATGCGTCCAATATCTAATGAGAAAATCTAATTTCATGGAAGTCACCTCAAATAACTTGCACAGGGATTTTTTTTGCAAAACTCAATTTGCTTTCTTTCTTTTGCAAAATATCCGTTTGAGATACTTGGAAAAGTAATAGCTAGTTACTCTGCGTCCGCAAAATTGAAACTGACGCTATACGAAATTCATAAATTAACATAAAGTAGTAGAATTTAGCTGACCCAGATAATTTGATCTTCTGAAGATGATAGTGGCATCTGTTCGGAAATGTAATAAAAGTTGGCAGCTCGTAGCTTACGACAAAGGGCTAAGTCAACTCTTCGAAAAATTAGCTCAGTAGGTTAGGTTCCCCTATAAATCACACTCTTACGCATCATGTAATTTATTGCCTTGCGGTACAGTTTTTAATGTGTTCTTCGAGTAACATTGAACGAAGCTTCAGGGTCCTTCGTTGTCACTATGACCTCTCACATCGTGATGGGCACGCCACGGCGCCAACTCATTCATTCAACCTTGTCATAATTGTGTGATTGAAATTTTTTAACGGCAATTGGTGAGAGAGATTGTTCTTTTTCTAATCAAGAGTAGAGTACGTGGCAAGAGCAGATTGCACGTTTTTCTATAAAAGTAGCTAAAGAACGCTTACCTCTACGATATGCTCACAGTGTATTATATGCATTCAAATATAGATGACATTCGTTTACTTAGGACGTATATGATTGGTATTTTTAAAGAACGTTTATGGTTCCTCAGTGATGGCTCCCTCAAAATAGGAGTATTCATATTTGCTAGAAATGAAAAATGCCTATCGATATCATGCCAGCTTGATTCGCAGGCTGAGCATCAAACGTCAATTTTACGCTCGCGTTTAGAAGCTTCCGTTCGATCCCATTGTTGCTGCAATTCTCTCGCATCAAAGACAAAAAGCGATATAATTTCACGACCCATCCCCCTCCGTCTCTCTCAAATCCGTTTCACATAACTGAGATCATACTGTTTTTTTCCTTCTTTTTCTCCAATGCTAGTAATTAGTAAAATGGTTATCTTCCAATGAAATGCACAGTAGATTGCTCGTTATAGACTAGGCTTTCTACTGTTGATTCGGACCATCAATTTTTAACACGTGTCACCCGCATGTCTATCGAAGGTCATATTACTGACGTCTCTGTATCGTAAAAAATATCAGGAAAAACAGGAAAGCATCTTGAGGAGTACCAATATAGTCGGCGATCTCTAGACACCTTTTTCGCAGTGATCAGGTACGAAGTTCGCTTGTTCAAGTAATGCCAGAGGAGTACTGCGAATATTTTTCGAATAGCTACACTATAAACATAGCTTTTCGAATCTAATTCACAAGCTACAACATTCGGGGGCAGAGTTTGCGTTTCCTAGATCCCCCTTGAAAATCTACTGTCTCCTGCAAAGTAACCATTGATAATAATTGTGATAATATTTTGCACTAACGACGCGCCGGTACTGAAAGAAATACCATATCTATTCACACAGACACTGACTAAGATGGCTAGGGTTATTAGTGCGGGCCGTAACACTCGGTCACGCTCTTTACGTGCTTATCACAACATATGGCGTAGGGTTATTTCCATTCTCAACAAATCCTTGCCAGCCTTTCAGGCAGACAGTGATTCTCGGCTGACAGACGCTGTGGGCTTGTTGTAATAAAGCTATGCGATTATCGTTAACATTATCGAGCTGCCGGCGGCACGTATTCTATTTGCACGAACCAGACATTTTTGCTCAGCTATGCACGCCGCGTTCGCTGATGCACGTACGCACGCATCTCGACATCTTCAACCTTCGGGTTCAAGAACTGTAATTTCGCCGACGACTGTTTCCGCGCTCATGAAGCATTAACACAGATTCTGATTACTTGATCTATTCTCGAATTGGTTCCGATAATCGCTTGCCTTCACCGTTCCCAGATGTCGTGACGACCCATTGCTACCGGCACAAATGTTACTTACTCGATCTTACATAACGACAGTGACTGACCAAAAAATGATTGGTACGAGCCACAGCAATATGTACTCTCTGTGCTGCACATATGCAAAATTTAACAGTTAAGTAGCTTTGCGTAACGTTTGATTATTTTACGAATGGAAGTCTTCATTTCATATGGTAATACTGCATGCGCGGTGCTGGATAGGCATCAACACACATTAGAACGTACTTTCTATGTCATCAAATAACCACCCAACTATTATGTAGATTAATGGACAATTCAATTATATTTGACAAAGTAGAGTTTAACAAGAGATGCTTCCGTGGGGGGTGACCACTGAAAGAAGGCCATACGAGATTGTTTCTTCATTCAGTATATCCTTTGCCTAGTTTGTTTTAACCAAAAGCAGGGTCACCTTGCGCATTTGATATAATAAGTGTTAAAGTTGAAGTGAATCTGGAGGAGATACCTGCGCAAGACTTTGGCAACAGCCTGCTAGAAGTTTTCATTACCGCCTTTGTAACGGTGAAGGTTCCCGGCTCGAATCCTCAGTGCAAGAGATACATTCTTCTAGGTAAAGGTCATGGGCTTGAGGGGTGCAATGGTAACGAAATAGAGCACTCGTTGATATATGATGCAGCACGGTAAGGTGGTTTACGACCTGGCCACAATTGATGGTGTATTGATTTAGTTTGCATTTCTAAACTGAGCTTTTTCCATTATCTTTTGAAAAAATAGCTGTAAACTGTCAAAAAAATTAAATGATTCTACTACTCCATCAGCAATTCGATTGTTCGAAGGCATTAGACGCTGAGAGATTATTTGATAAAAATGGAGATGACTTGTTTTGGACACGCGGGTGCACACGCCAGCCTCGAATATATCGTGGAAGTGAAGAAAATGCATGGAATACGAGATATCTACACGCCACGTCCAGCTTTAAGGTCTCTAGGGAAATTGATTCGTTCTCCTTTTTTGGCCCCTTTCTCGAATTTAGCTGTCCGTCAAGATAGTGCCACCAGTTGAGCCCAACGTCAAGGAGTGACTTCTTCAACGATAACTGTGAAGTGATTGCCTCTAAGATGCTGAGCTTGTCCACAGGCAGCACTGTTCCTATTATTTTCCTGCGTGCGTTGTATATCCACGTGGCTCAATCAGAGGTACTCTTACTGTTAATGATTAATGCTGTTAATCAATAAGGTAACTGAATCAAGTCATTTGTGGTCATGAGTTACTTTCGTCAGGATATATTTCATCAGTCGTTGGTGATAGTTTAGAGCAGCGTTGTACTTGGTTTACCGAAAAACCTACTTTTATTTTTGCGTTGGTCAAGCTGATAATAATTCGTACACTATTATAGAGAGCCATTTTAGCTGGCACATACGAAAGAATAACATCTTTAAATAGTTCACAGGTCTCTTCTCCTTAGAGTGCTTAGTAAGGTCTCTTATATCTACCTGTAAAGAACACACATGTTAGTTTCCATGCCCACCAAGAACAAATTACAGCATATTCTTCCGGGTGACACTTTTAGGATACATAAGCATCCTTTTTATGGGTTGTTCCCTGGAGATACAAGCGTACGCTTATCGGAACACCGCTACAGACTTCACATTAGTCTTGACACTCTTGCCTACTCAATGTCTGTGTTTAAAACCCTGCACAGACACACTTGGCCTCGTGCTTTCGTCTAAAGAAATACCTAGCGGCGATACCGGAGGTAAAATTCGAAATATTTCAACTGTATATTAAATTTATTGGGGAGGAAAGGCTGCATATTTTGAGAATCAGATGAAAAACGCAAGTTCTGCATAATTCACGAACACCTAAAAACCACTGATGACGACCCTATAATGGCTGAGACAATAAGGGGGCTGGAACTATAAGCCAGTACCGCCAAAATATTCGAAATTGGAAACCCGCGCAAAGCATTTCTCCAGAGTCATTTCTTCCAGGAGGAAGTACATCTCTACAAAAAGCACAATTTGAGCCCAAGTCAGAGAAGCACATATGGAGATTGTGTGGTTACAAGGTCGTGCGCCGACTTTATCGCTTTCGCAACGGTGTCCAGAGCCAAAAGTTACGAGGTATTCCAAGCCAGGAGTCAGTCCAGGAAAGATATCTTTAGGAATCACTTATATATATAGATATATATATGGAGTGGAAAAATGCGTTTAAAAAGGCGTAGACGCGAATCTAAGAGTACCTTGCCATAGCGTCACACGGAAAGTTCCGACCGATGAATTTCCGTGCCTGTTTGTTTAAATAGAAATTGTATTTAGCTAGTAAATATCCGGTGTATTAATGCTTTAAGGCACGTCTCATCGTGACCTGTATTACAAACGGTGTATGATGTTGCAAGCTTAACAACCTGTTAATGATCCTGTAATGTGGTATTTTTTAGAACAAAGGAAAGGACGTAAGGAGCAACTTCATTTTCAAATCGCCCGGTTTTCCAACCTGAACGATCATTGTCCTTGATCGATCATTGTCATAATCTGGCATATTGTCGTGTGGTCCTCGCGTTTCGTCTGCTTAGAAGGCTGCTAATAAGAAATGGATCAGATTGGACAAGTATCACGTGCCATCTACATACATTTCTGTTGTCTCCCATTTGAATACAGAAGTTCTCGCCGTTTTTTTTTTAGCAATATTATGTCACAAATGACCTATGTGCGCGTGTTAATAGACTGTGATGGGTTTGTAATAGAAAATAGTAGGACTGCACACGCTTGACTTGTATATCGAATTTGGATATAATATAGTGAAGAGAATTGCTATACTTATAAGGCTCTTTTTAAACAAATATATAACGACTATTTTATATGGACATAGTGTTACTGTCAGCTAATGAACAGCTTTATACATAGGCAAAAAGATAGTTTGGAATGATCCAAGCAGTCTGCCTTTGGGATGAAATTCATAGAAACACCACATTTAAAAGGCCAGTATAAAAAAATATGTATTCTATGTATTTTACGTAAATTTAACCAGAGCACTGAGAAGAAAACTAGTTCTGATGCAACTGCTTACAAAACTCATTCTGTGTGTGAGCATATTAAGTTTTTGCCGAGGTTTTTTAGGAAAACGTTAGACGCAAAAGCGTGTTTATTTGATAATTTCGACAGAAGGCTAAGTCTTGAAAATGCAAATGTTGTGTAACTTACTAGGCGTGTCATAAATGAACTTATGTAATTGTTAGTCGTTCTGATTTATCCACTCTTTTGAAGCTATTAGACACCAGATAACCTGTTTGTCCACTTAACTTTGAGTGCTAACTTGCTATTCGCCTTTCCTTATATTACTTAGCCACTTATTACAGCTACTTTATCATCATTTGCTCCCAATTGAGCAGCTGGAAATAGGAGTTTTGAATTTGTCGGGCCCATTGAGAAAATTAGTCTATATATGAAAGCATTTGTAGGTGTCAAGTTAGGTGTAGTGTATGTTACGTTGCTAGGCCACACTGTCTACTCTTTGACCTTTATCAGGACAATCTCTACTTGGTAGTGCTCCTAAATGCACACCAAATGAAGTAAGTCAACACATTTTCTATGTGAACTAAAATTAAATCTGAGCCTAAAGGTCGATATCAGGTTATTGTAAAGAAGCAAGCTTTTCTACAATTCTAAGGTGAATCAAGTTCTTCTCATATTTTATTACCAGGCCGAATTCCTTTAAGCCCCGCTCTACGGGGTTTACAAACCTATCGAGCTACAAAATGTTCTATTCGATCTATAATTGCAAGCGCCACAAATAAGCAAAGAAAGAGTTCGAGTCACTCTCCACAACGCTGGACACGAAGTCATGCTTCGCGTTGAGACGTTTGATGAGCTCATCAAAGAAGCCCATTTTGAAAATGCACACACTTAAAGGGCATATAACACCATGGCGTTTAGGCCACAACAAAAGTGGTGCTAGCTTAATAAACGCTACTGGAGGTGTTTTATCATACTCGTACCATGTTTGCAAAATTCAGCTCCATTTAGGTAATAGAAGTTTTCAGAAATCGGGGCATATCTTGGCTGGATTTGTATTTACTGCTTAGATGAGATGATATAACACAATTCTGATAGCCATTGTTACGAATAAAT
This sequence comes from Varroa jacobsoni, assembly GCF_002532875.2. Taxonomy (NCBI): domain Eukaryota; kingdom Metazoa; phylum Arthropoda; class Arachnida; order Mesostigmata; family Varroidae; genus Varroa; species Varroa jacobsoni. Next base: position 518,996 of record NW_019213676.1, read on the forward strand.
GAACGATTTATGTTATTTGGGGTCACAACTTCGAGAGAATGAATTGAAGAGCCACTCTTCAATTGATTTTGTCTAATTAGAGTTCCATAAACCAAGATCTGTTGACGTGTGGCCTAGGGCGTCCTTAAATGTGCCTGGAATTCGCTTTAGTGGCAGCCAGCTTTCTAAATAAGCAATTGTTGTAAAGGGAAGCCAAAGTAATTAAACCCAATCTCGAGTTTATCACCTACAAAAGGGATAACGTGTAATAAAGAGCTGTAAAAGACACACAACATCTGTCATCACCTACGTGGGATCACTAAGTGTATTGGAAGCACATAAATTTTATTAAATCGACTTCTATAAATATCACGACAACAGGTCGTATGGCAAGTGAGGAAGTCTATTGTAGATTTAAGTCGTTTGATTGCTCGAACATCGCCATTTTTTTTTACTTAACGTAAGACAAACGCACAATTCCAACGCCGTTCTTTCATATAGTCGGGAGAACGAGTTGTTGATGTACTTGGATATCCGCGCTTTCAACCAGTTCTTTTACTTGTTTACTCACTGATTTCTAGTTGCAGTTGCTGGCAAGGGGTAGTTTGAAACAGAATGAGTCGGCACTCTCCCCAGTGGTCCCTGAGCGAAACAATGAAAGCTTCTCCATCAAGGGGCTGTTAGGACCAATGTTGACTTTGTGTATTCAGATTGAACGGTGCTAGCAGCGTTGATAACTCGCTGTCACTATACTACATCTAGTCAAAATAAAACGTTTCTGAGTCTATCCCACTTTTTTAACTTGCTCGTTAGTAGCTCATACGAAAGTGGCTTATCGTTGTTTACAAATAAGAGTTATTAGTCGGTATTGTTTCATACGAAAAGCATAAGATAATTACTAGTGAGGTCTTTTCCAAAGTTACCATATCAAATTGTCCCGCCTCACGTCTTCGTTCTTAGCTACTCATTTAACACAGTACGAACCTCTTCCATCTGTAGTAAATTCAAATTCAATTCTAAATCGTAACATACAACTATAATAAGTCAATTGCATACTCTATCCTGGTCGCTAAAAAATCTAAAGGCAGTATGTTGCAACGTAGTCTATGAAACTTTAGGATGTCTGCTTAACGCTGCCTACAGTTTTTATTCCTACAGACCCATTTATTTGAACTTCACACATTGCTCGCTGATGGCTATTAGTCTGTGCCACGTTCCCTTATGAAGCTCTTGTAGTGTAATTAAAGAAGGTGTTAGTTCGAGTCACTATTTTTAATTTAATAGAATATCAGCTTTTTTTTTAGAAGTTTTATAACCTGGGTCGCTTCGATGGTCCCGATTATTTCTCGGTTGGGATTCCTGTTGTGAATTATCTCACAGCGCCAATCGCCATAGCATACCCAATAACGTAGTTGCGGTTACACGGTATTTTGGATGCGTATTATCTTTTCAATTTTAAAACGCGCGTTCGGTGACGTTAGCCCACAAAGCGCCCAAATCGACTTGTACGTCTCCCACAGATGATTCGTGATACTTCAAATAATTTACTGCTACATGAACCGAGTAAGGCAAAAGCATTCTAATTGTAAAAATGTGACGTGATCAACAAAACCAGATAACATAGATACCTATATATTAAATATTAAACACATCTATTACGTATCTAGACAGACCGGGAACAATTCGGGCTCGTCACGGTACTCTATCTACTTGTCACAAGGATCGGTAGACACTGCAGCCGAAACGACATAAATTGGTCAAGGAAGGCGGCGTACCTATTGTACAGTGAATGGCTATATTCTCTCTCTCTCATTGCATTTTCGTCCCCCTAGGGACGCTTGCTTTCCTTTCGTTATCCGCCTCTGAAGCAGCACCATTGGCACTCAGCGACAGCTCCGCTTATTACACATTTGTGCCCGCTGTGCCATTGTCGAAGCATTTTTTTGCGTTCAGCCCACTTCACATTAGGGGCATCTTCCAGAGACGCAAACGACGGCGATAAATCTTTTTTGCTTTTTGACATGATACCCACAAGGCCCGAAGATGTCTGGTCGTGGCAGCAGCTTGCAATCTCTGTTGCAGAATTCGTATATAGAGAGGCATACAGGCCACTGAGAAGCGTCTCATTTCACTTGAGAAATAGTGATATTTATTTCGTATTGAGAAAGCTTTATGTTACAAAGAATCGTCGACAAATATCATACATTAGGTCGGATGCAGATTTGTGGCCTACAGATTTGTAGCCTCTTCGCACAAAATGGGCCCTTTGCCAACGCGTGAGGTGTGACGGCTTCTTATGTTGCGGGGCATTTATACTGAAAGGTTACTATAATGTTTTATCCATCCTTCTGAATCTTATTGGGCCCGTGTATATTCCAACAGTCATGAAAAATATCAAGGCAGACTGATGACACTTAAAACTCTCAATTTCTTAGTGAATATCTACTGTTTACTCAATTATTTTACCAAACACGTTTTGACAGGCTCTTTACAGAGTCAGTGGACTTAATGTCTCATAAAGTAGGTTTCATCCTTGTACATTTTTATAATTCAATGTCATTTCTGCACAAAGGTATTGGGTTCGCTTGCTAATACTCTTCTCATTTACAAAAGAAACCCACAAAAATAAATTTACGGTGACCCTACGCCATCGACAGCGGCTCTGAGCCGCCGTTCCCAGCGGGCCTTTACCACGGCTGTCATCAACAATACAACAAGTCTATCTTTTCCCCTGGGCCATCGCTCTTCGCGACTCGACCCCATCTCTTACGTCATCTTTCTCCTCAGTTTACACTGATCTATTGGCCAAGAGCTGAGTGACTTCACACTCGCCAGCAACTTCTTATCAACAACGATTCTCTCTGCGGGACACTGCTACAAGTCCATCACAAAGCTTGATGTTGAAGCCACGACTGCCGCAGTCGGTGAACCCCAACCAGGGCAGCGCAAAAAAAAAACAACCGACCTATTCAGTAGCCATATACGAGTCGTACTATATCCTTCTTTTGAAATACCTACTCTGAGATATTGTTAAGTCTTCCGCAGTTATTCGAGATAACACTTTATTGTGTTGTACTTAATTCCTTAATCTAGTTAGCAAGGGGAAAATTTGCCTGCTTCAATTTTACGCCAAATGCTCACAGTTCAACTAGGATACAGTGAACGGCTCCGAGTAGCAACTCCACTCCGAAGCTTGGACAATATTCAAACTGAATACACACTGAAGCATGACAGTGTCAAACAAAATGATTTTTATATTGCACGTTTGTATATTAAACGTTTTCTTAAAGTAAATTTCTCTACTTTATAATAAACATAATTAATTATCAATAGCTATAAAAAATCGAGCGCAAGCAATTTGTGATGATAAACTTTGTCAAACCTGTTGGCAACCCGAACACTTAAGAGACGCTTTTGTTTGTATAGTCACTTATCTGATCACGGTCTTCAGTTGTTTTCTTTTCTACTAAAAAATAGCTACTATAGCATAATTGGTCGAATTCTAGTACCTGTAAAAATAACTCGTATTAATAAGGCCAATGAAGAACGTTAATCAACTAGAAAAAAGCAGAATTTAATATCCCATTAGATTACCTAATAAAAACAGCAAACTCATCCTTTTTACCAGCATTACGTTGCGAATCATAACGATTGTAGTAGGATCCCATGGCAGATAGATGTCCAGGTTCTTCTGCTATTTGAATTGGTTCAGTAATTATAAGTCAAGGTCCGATAACCTGAAACATTTTTTTTTAACACACAGTGTCCTTATTTACCTTTCGAATGTCTTTGGTCTAATATATAAGCGTAGGAGCGACTTTAATACGTACTCCCCTTTCGTGTTCTGACCCAATAAAGCAGGCGTGCTTGTTCTCTGAGGACTCGTTCAAAAGAAGGGGAGAGCTATTCAAAGAAGGCTTTTGAAGCGGGGTTCCCGTTGCCCACTTCCACTATCGACAGACAAACAAGTTTGTTTGAGGATGATGTCCAAAAGACAATGGCGACGAAGTAGTTCTTATCGATTGTAATAGGCTCAGTTGATATCAGCATGGAGACGTTTCCCTGGCAGATGTTCGTTATAAATACATAAGTACAGTGCTTCGCAGAAGCGGATAGTATGTGTGAAAATATCACAGAACAATGATGCCTCTATCGGCATACATAGGGACAGGGTTTTTTATGGTTCCCTTTCGGCCGTTCAATAACAATTACTACTATCTTAAAGCGCTACGTTCAGATTGAACCAAGTATTTGCACAGCTAATAAAGCGAAAATGAGATGCATGCACGAGATGAATGTACACGTACACGCAGGGGCTGACTGAGGTGGCAGGCTTCTAGATATGATCCCTAGCTCCGATCTCAATACTTGAAACCCAGTAATTTTTCTAATTGCTTGAGTCTCTATTGCCATCTTGTCGTACAGTTACGCCTCACCAGTGCAAACACTTTTATGCGTTCTATCTGCAATCATGTTGTATATTTAAAAATCGTGTTTGTTTTTGCTACGTGCATTCATCGCACGTTGCGAGGCATCAACATACCCTAAAGTTGTGTAGGATGCACGTGGGTTACTGGATACCTATATTTATTTAGGTCCCTTTTAGACTTACTTAGAATTACGTCCCTTTTAAGATGATTAATATTGTGAGATAATCAAAATATGCCCACACAACTAGCTCCGAGTCAAACAACTAGCGATGATAGTCTAATACCTTCGGGCATACTTCGGGAGACGCTACAAATTTCAATGCTAATGTTAAAAAAAATGTTAACTAAAATTTTATCTAAAAAAACGACAAATAGAAATTTCAAAATACAGATGGGTTGTTATGTAGCTACAAAGACAGAAACTGAATGCGCTACCAGAACACAGTGCAGAAAATAATAATTCAAAAAGCATACAGTTTGTATAGCCACTAATAAACGTCTAAATATACCTACAAGGTTTTCGAAACGGACATCAGGTGACAAGAAAGAAGCAAATGGAAAAAAGATATTTGCTCAGTCATGCCACTAGGGCGTCCCTGCCGCTCCTACAAAGAGTGATCCAACGCCTTGAAAGTGGATGAAACGGACATTTTGATGTCCGCTTGCCCCTAGATCCACTGGTATCGCTTACGGTTTGAATAGCTTCATTGAGGGCTTCACCGTTCTGTTAAGCCGCGATAATTCGACGCCGTTGTCCTTCCCTGTATCCCTGCTTTGCGTTATTTTTCGAAATTGTTGCAGTTGTTGACGCTTAATATTGTGCGTTACGCAAGTATAGGAAACGCTCGACTTGCTATAGTAGCCACTCACTGTGGCTAATATACGATATGATTTTTGGACATACAGACTGTGGGTACCTGACAACAAGCACTTCTTTGCAGTTAGGGCGGCTTCGTTTGAATGGCGTTTGGCGAGCGTTTTAACGCGAACCCAAAATAGGCAGAACGATACTTTATAGGCATGAACAAATGTTGTCCAAGGATTCAACAGAGAGAGAGCCAGACTTGCAAAAAGAAGTCAAATATTCAGCCTTATTACCCAGTGAAATAGTCCAATGAACCTACATGCGCATATAAAACGCATGTAGGTTCATGCCTCTAGAACCAATAACCGAATATAGAAATAAACTAAAATTCAAAACGATCCTCCTTCTGGTTTCGTGGCTTCGAACCAATATTTTTTCTAGGTCATTTGAATACAACTAACTTTTTTCGTAGATGAACACAGCAGATAGATTACCCCTCGCAGATAATAGATACGATCTACATGTTAACAATTCAATAGCCAATATCACACGCAAAGTTGTTGCCGTTAAATCGCCTTTTTGTCCTTACCTTCCTAATGTACGCGCATATACATGTCCACCCCCCTTTACGAGTCCATCGCCCGGAACACAAAACTCAGAGAAGTCAACAGTTGCTGGTGTGCATCTATCTGTTGATTATCCGACAAGTTGTAACCTCTGGTAATCCCATACCGTGGGCCCGGGGGCGCTCGGTTACTCTAAATGGTAAAACGGATAGACCTTGCGTAGAGCTATATGAATAGCCTGCTACGCATGCAAATGCTACGGACAGTCCGCCCAGTAAAGAAAGTCATATGAAGATCAACCCTTCAAGCCTTATTTCTAGCAAGCATTTGTTGATTTATCCGAATCGACGGTGTCGCTAGGTGCCGCAGTAGCGGTAGATTAACTACCAGTTAGTCTATCACGATCAGTGCCACATAAACATCTGTATCCGCTGAAAAAACAACGCTCGATTCAAGATTGTTCTCTGACTGCATCTGCAACTACTTCTGACTATGCAATCAATTCACACTCTCGAGTTTGCCCTTTCATTTCAGCTATAGTATTTTAAATCAAAGGGATTAAACGACAAAATACTGGAACTTGACGTCCATGACTTGTGGACGCCTACACAATGCCAGTCCCGTAAATAGTGATCTCTCGCGTATCGCGCACGCTTCCTCTTTCGAGTAGAAAAGAGCACATCGCACAGAACGTTCTCTTAAAGGTGCAAATTTAATTCGCTGATTTGCATGAATCTTGTTTATTCTACTGCGAAAAAATATTTTTCTGCTTCAAAAGATCGTATTTGTTGTTCTTGTTGTCGCTGCCGTTGTCCCGTCGGCGTGTCTGACGACATCTGTGGCTGACAGCAATGAAGCGTGCTTTACAATACGATCTATTAGCGTTTCAGGGAAAGAAATCCACATCGAAGCGTTTCCGTCTGAACACAGAAATTGCAAACTCCGAATCACGAGATCTCTCCTACATTAATAGGCGACCGAAACATTGTTCCCTTTTTTTCGTTTGCCAAATATCCTAGCACGTGGTAAAATCTACTCGACTAACGGCCTATAGGCAATTAGCTCGTTTGTGTAGTTAGTGGTAAAAGAAACTTCCGATTCTACACAATGTTGACACGGTAAGACTGGATGGAAGATCGATTTGGATGAGGAAAAAGCTACTTGAATTAGTAATCGCGAGTGACGCATGCTGACAAACAGGAAACACAAGAACGCTATTACACACGCTGCGCCTACGTTACCAGTACATCAAAGCTAACTTTTGTCTGTGACAGCATTTGCTTGTCAATTTTGAGTTCGTTTGAGGAAGTTGATATTGAGCCATATTTATGATCCATATAGGTAACCTCTGTCTACAGCACAGTCCCGAATTAGAACTGTTTTATGTATACAGACGTACATATTTTCAGTATATAGACCCAGTAAATGTAACACGAATCGATAAATTAGGCGGTAATAAACCTTGCCTGAATCATATGCGACCCACAAAATAAATAGCTATAGTTATAAAAGTGGGACAGTGACTGAAGTGTACTTTTTTTTTTCGAAAAAAAAAATTATATTTCACTGTCGATTCTTAAGTGTAGAAGACTTGTAAATATAGTAGCTGATTCGAGCTAACGTCCTGCTGTCGGGTGCAGGTGTGCTCTATAGGCAAGAATAGGGCAAACCCCGTGCCTCAGGCGATGCTGAGGTAGAAAAGAAAACTTTTGGCTAATTAGCCAGTGATAGCTCGCAGACTCATAGCTTTCGCACCATAGTAAAATTAGTTCGAATTAAACGCTAATAATGAGTTTATTTCTAAAGGATCATGATGTTTTAGCTCAATGCTCGTTGCAGAGTCCTCTGTACAACGCTTAGCTGGATCCGTTCGTTCTCAGGTCGAATAATGCAATTTTTAAACTGTTTGTTTTCAATTTTTTAAATTAAAATTTAAAAAATTTTAAAACACATATCGAGTAGCGATCAAACGATCAGTTATATTAAGCGTGCATATCTATTATGCGATATGCTTGAAAAATCACCAAGAGTGTGTTAAAAACTAGTCCGGGCAGGGGTTGTCCTCAGTAGAGTTTTTTTTTTCCTTCTTCTCGAATGTACATGTGTCATAAATTTAGTAATCAAGATAGACATGTAAGCACTGAGTCGTAGCTTTAAATTCTCGATACGGACAATCTTTAAACAGCAGCAAACACATAAAACCTCAGAAGCTCCTTTTGTGGGTCTTTTTCAACGGCCGGACGTATCTTGTTGACAATCATTTCTTGGCAGAATTCACACCAGACGATCTGAATAGTTTGCCTAGTTCTTTTGACAGGGCGCTGTAGTGCTTTGAATCGCTGCTTCCTTTGACCCAACCTAGCGGTGTTTAGGGTATCGGTCGCAACCCATCTGTCATGCATTGTGGACCTACTTTCACACAGCCCGGCCAGCCAGTAACAATAGGTTCATTATTTATATCCTATAAGCGGCAGTATGTTTTTACGTTTTTGAATCACATAGAAGAACGACCCAAGATACTAAGATAACAAGAAGAAACGCCAAGTGCACTATTAACGGTATAGTAGTATTTTGTTGACAACTTAGTTAGTCTCGCAGTTTAAACGGCATGTTGATGGTTAAACGTTCTATCTAGCTAGTAGCTTAAAATATCTTATCTCAAACTATGTCCACCGATGGGCGGGATTGATCATGTGGAGGCTTGTTTGTTTGATCACGTAAAGGGATCTATGGCACGCTGCTTATTAGCTCTTAGAATCATTCAGTAAATCTGTGATGTTATGCCGCCAGATAATAAAGTACGCGCGCTAGATTATCAAAACGTAAAGCGACATATCGAATAAAAATATAAAAAAAAAGATTTTATTTTTATTGATTTTCTAGATATAGATTACGCGGATGCCTTGGGCCTACTTAGAGCTCCATTAAAGAGAAAAACTGTTATGTGTTGATTGAGCATACGTCTGCTATCTCCTCGAAAAGATCAAATCTACTGTATGCTTGAATTCGATAAGAATCCACTTTGGAAAATTTAGCAGATCGGTCAGAGACGTATAAAAGTGAACATCGTTACTTTACCAGTTGATTGTAAAATCTTGAAATAAATAGGCTGCAACTTTTGTACTTAAAAGCCAAACCTTCACTGAGGTAGGACAACGCTTTAGCGTGATTCAAATCATTTCAGAACAATTGATATGTTGTCATGAACAACCTCACTATGGCCCGTTTTACAGCTAGTTCATCTTCACTGCACGATAACGGGACGTCGAAAGGGCCTGCCTTGTCTCGTCCAGGGTCATACTCTGTCCTTAGAGAAGGTATAGCTGAAAACAGAGCGTCGGTATAAGCTGATATTTATTGAGACGCAATATTTTTAGAGGTTCAGTTGTTGCACACATTGATAATGCTGGACGACATTATTACATATAGCGAGTGCCACAAGTATTAGATGCAAAGCTCAGCAGAGAAACATGCTTGGAAGCGATAAAAGTTAAAAACGTACCCAAAAAAATTAAAGCTATGGGATACACTTATGAATCGGGCTACGCTTTTCACATTGTTATGATAAAACACGCTAGGAAAAGACACGTTTTTCCTCTGTTCGTTCTAGGAGAGCCCAGTCAATGCACAACAACGAAAAAGTTACTCCTATCATGACATTTGGCTGGCCGCTCACCCAATAACGCGACAAAATGACATCTTGATGCCATAATCCAAAAGGGATCTACTGTGAACAGCAAAATCGTTAGCCAGTCCCTAGAGGTTTTGGTGAGTGACTTAGATTCCGCTCGAAGTAACGCGCGAGTTCGTACAACAGAGCTGTCAGCGTGTTTCATCCCTGACACTAACTAAAGTCTTCGAATATATTCGATCATCAAACGTATGTGTTCTGTTAAAGTACTGACACAGTTTCCCGCAATAGCAGAAATAGGCAATGCAATAGGGCGTGAAATATTTTATACGGCAAGATTGCACACTACGAACAGGGAACATAGTATTGAAAAAGCACTTTCGTTACAAGCAGTTGTTATAATTACACCTTTTGAAGTAGCTTATTATTAGGTACACACAAGAACGACTGTTCTCCGATAGGTTCTGTTATCAGAACCATTTAAGGTAATAGCGAAGCCTATTCGACGAACAAGGGAAATACCCAGCAGTGGCAGCGTGCACCTCAAAAGCACGAATTTTTTTCTAGGTGAAACTCTTGGATTACGAGTGGCCTATCTACTGCTTATATGCTAGGTAGCTCTTTTAATCTGATTTTTTCATCTTTGATCATAGTAGGTAAAAACTGCGTATACACAAATCAACGACACAACAGCTCAATGTCAGAGTAAGAAGACAGAATCGCTTGGAGGACTTTGCGTCGTATGGGCTGGACGATGCTTCTTGAGCTTATAAAACTGATTTAAGACATTTTATAACTGTTGCAAAGATGGCACGAGAGGTAGCACTGAGCAGCATGACATTTATCCCAGTTTTGCCCGGTATCTGGAACACCTACACGTATCGGCAGGCTCGTGTAAACCCGATTTTGTGCAAAGCCTATACCGGAAACCACGCACGGCAAAACGAGAGACGATGTGCCCAATGACGTGCCTATCTCTTTCCGCTTATCGTTCGAAGTAAAAAAATCCCCATCGATTTCCGCGAATTCTTTCTTCTAAGGGTTCTAAAGGGTTTCTAAGGTTGATCCCGTGTAAGATCTTCCCAAATACTGCGTATTCCACACGTTGCGATCGGGGCCACCTGGGGATGAACAAGCTGCGAGCGGTTGCAAAGGATAAGCAATAGGGCAATTAATTCGCCCATGTGGCCAACACTGCCTTTTTGCATTTTTAGTGACATGCGCGGTGAAGCTTTTGCTGTTCGGGAAGAAGATCAATTCCAAGTGGGCAAGCCGGCTAACATAGGCAAGACGCGTGGTACGAAATGTCAGTGGCCGCCGTTCGGCCTTCCCTTCTAAATTTCATCGACTCCGTCGTGGTCGGCCCTTTCAGTTGTGTTTATGAAAACGATATTGCCTTTTGTTTGCTTTTTTTGCGCGTCGCTTCTACGCAAAAGGTCCTCTCTTTTTTTTCTAACATAATTAAGTTCTTAGGCAACTATATATAAAGTCGTAGCTAATTCTAATGTCGTATCAGTATATTTCCAACACATCGCTTGTTTGCCTTTTCTTTAGGTCTACGTATACGCTAGCCAATGCGTTCTGCAAAGCACGAACTCATAGAGTGTCGCGTTGATTGTTATTCCTTCGCTAGCGACGCCGCTCAACACAAACCTTCAGTACCCCGCCAGGTGCCTGTATTTATCATGTGTCATGTCTGTGTGGACGTCCTACGGTGTCGATTACCGCCCCTCGCTAGGCATCGCCTTTTGTCACTTGCACACGTTATCCTATCTCCCACCGTGGCTTCGACCGGTGTCCGTTTAAACCGCTGTAGCTACGCTTCAACACAGAAACATAGAGCATAGTCGTCCGTCCCCACTTCATCGCACTTCGGTAATGGGGATGTCGTTCATTGCAATGTTGTTTGTCCTTAGCCATGACGTGCTACGATGTGTTTGGCCAACAGTTGCTACGTAATCCCATTGGACAATGCTCCATTGCACCTGCTCTAAAAACGTTTAGATAGATGTGCTTTGTTGAAACAGGACTTTCCTCAGTTGGCGTAATGAACAGCATTGTAATTGGATAATTGAATGAAATTTTGATAATTACTTGTTTTGATTGTTTCTTGCATAGTAACAGATATTGTAGTACTAAAGGCAGTATAACGTTTCCTCATGAACGCCGATGGCCAAGCAAATTGATTTCTGCGCTGATTGTTTGCCCGCTTCCTACGGAAGCGCATGATAGAAAAGGATATTTACGACACGTTTGTCCACATCGAATTTAGAAGCCACGAACTTCGCCACAGAATATTCTAGTGAAAAGGCAGATTTGCCCAACAACGTTGTGCCGCTCAAACGAAGCAAGTCAAACGTATCAGAAGGGAAATTAAAGAGTCGTATATGTAAGGAAACCTTTATTGTTTGGGACGTCATACGAATTTTGCTACAAATTACATTACTTTACCTATACGAACAGGTTTCAGTCACACTCACTACGATATTCTAGATAAATTTACTTAATAATCTATTGAATCTTGAAATAGGGTGTCAGAACCGCATGCCACTACAGTATCAGAGGCTTTTCTAGTAAATCAACTTTTTCTAGTGACAAATTTACGAGTCGTTTATCGTGCCGTAATTAAAATAAGTGATCTCTACGTATTTAGCAGACCTTCATATTGGCTTCGTATTTGCTAAATGACCCTTAGTTTGAGAATGGCCCATCGAACTGCGAACTCGATAATATGGCTACAATGACCGCTCAGACTGGCGAATATCGTGTCTAGCTTCTATCACTTTGGGAGGCTTTAACAGAGCGGATCAAAGTTGTGTAGACCACTTTTTGTCACAGGACCCTTAGACATGTCTGTGTGCATTTAGCCGGCCGAAACATTGTCCAATAGATATGTTTTACATTGGCTCGAAAAAAAAAAGTGTATTGTGACTGCCGACAGGGGCAGGCTTCTCAGTACTAATGGTCAAAATGCTTTGAAAATTGATGAATAGCATTACACAAGCCGTAATTTGCAAAAAACAAACCTATGGCAGAAGGCAAACCTTATTAGTTATTCGTAGGGACCTGGTGCTTACCCGATATCCCCTATGCCGTTAACGAAGAAATCTAATGATAAGAATTTAGAAATACACGTAATCCCTCACAATGAGGGACACAATTTTCCATATTTTTCAAAGGTTTCTGCAAACATTTCACATGCTTCAAAGGTTGTATGGTACATTTACTAGTGTTACAGAGATCCTATAGACTGAAATAGATATACATATCATTAGTCTTAAATGTAACTGTTTTTGAATTGAGCGCGGGCAAATTTTAAACTTGCTGCAGGCTTGATTGCAAGCTCCTTGGCATAAACAGTCGCGCTTGTCCTTATTTTCCCTAATATAGGATTTATTCATAATCTAAACAGTCAATCGTCGCACTATGTCGTGTTAAACGGAGCAGTCGACCGATTTTTCTCGGAAAATGACTGAACTCTGTTTGACAGACGTATTGCTTCCGTCGAACAAGCGTGCCAACCGACCCAGATCATAAATTCTATACACAATATCACAATTTTATTGCATTTTTATTATTTCAAGTAAGACGCTCTAGCGATAATTCCTTGTTGGTTCTGATTAGTTACGAAAAAGTTTTTTTTTTTCTTATAATCACACACTATTTAACCGGCACAAGAGATTAGACGCCGCGTTGTGTAACTAGATAATACATTCTTAGCTAGTAAGTTATGAAGGGACAAATTATCAGTATACCTAAAATCATGTGTCCTGTTATTATATTCGATATCGTATGCGCTGAATGCTCGCCCTTGACTACACTGACAATAGTCAGATTGGAACCCACTTGACAAAACCCTGACCCACTTTCACAATTTCGAAATCAAGTAGAATCAATAAAGGACAAAGAAATAATCCAAAATAAAGCTAGGATCCACAAAGCAAATTAGAGTCTAATATCGATTCATAAAAATAGGTTCAAAACCGTTTCCAACGTGGCACATACAACAGCACTTTAGCGGAGTACCGGTGCCTAGGGATCTCCAAACTTTGGCATTTGTCGCATGTTTTCATTTAATGCGCCCACTTCTTTCAAACCGGTTCAAGATGAGAATCCTCTATGTTTCGAACTTCACGTTCGGTATCGTCGTTGGGCATTGCATCAGAAGGTTGCCTCCAAGTGGAATGTATCCTGTGCCTAAGGTTAGCAGGCCAGCACGTTACCCACGAAGCTAAGGTGATAGTCCACCTATTTATGCTTGTTCTACATAAGCTTAATGTTAATCATAGGAATAAGACGTCGTAAGCTTATTGCAGCTTTCCCATACTTTACCTGTTTTTCTGACCCTAATAACTAGAACATCTTAGCTGTTGTAGCTTTTGATTCTGTTTGCTTCATTGTTGTTCTAGGTGGTAACTTGCTAATGGAGCTATCTCTACAAGGATGTCCGTTAGAGCCTAAACATATATATGCCCAGCCAACTCCTTGTCTCTCTGCAGACTGTTGAAGGTGCGGACGTGTCCGCACCCACAAATGTTCGCCTTTCCTTTCCTTCAAGAAGGAAGGATTCGTCATCCTTTATTCCCGTTGCCGTCCCAATCGTTGCTACCATTGTTACTGACGGTGCTGATGCCGCTGCAGCTGCTGCGGATGATGAAACTGTTGACTCGGCAGGCGAAGCTCACTCGGTTTTGGTATCATTGTCCTCTCGTCAGTTGACATCCGTTCGTGCTTCTATCTTCTGAGCTTCCGGTGTCTTTCTTCTTTGCTTTTACTGCTCAGCTTTCATTGGAGCATATTGATGTAGCTGATATTAAAGCTTCCACCGCCATGGGCCTCAAGACGACGCTGCAACACGCTTAGAGAAACCAGTTCAGTTCCTTCTGTACTTATTTCCAGTCAGGCCTGTTTGTTAGTCGAAGGATATCAATATTGACGAATATATGGATTAGACGAATGCTATCCACTTAGTATCTATGTGTGCATTTTATATCGATCAAACGGGGTACAAGCTGTCTCCGTTCTCTATGTATATTTATCTTCCTATTATGCCAACACAAATTCTAAGTCTCTGGTCTCGTTTCAACCATATTCCTTAATTGAACGAGCAGTATAAATCATTTTGTTTAGCTGGACTAAGACTATTATATTCACTATCGAACCATCCTAGGGCAATGGGAATCGTTGAAGTAAAACAATAACGAGCATGTTCTTGAAGTTTGTTAGGACATAGGACATACGCCGGACAGGCAGAGGGCTTTTGGCGCACCCAAATAGGATAATCATGTACTAGATGAATGGGGCAAAATAAGTATCACGAAACCGAGCACAAGCACGGCTCTAATAATAGCGGAAATAGATTTTTTACTTATTAAGGCGTTAAAAATGGCCCCAATCAAGTCGTACCTTTGTACTATATACGCGTATTATTTGCTACTTAGTATTTATGTACGGATTGTAGTCGAAGAAATTTAAAACAGTTACGAACTCTCGAGAGCCTTAACGTGCCTACAGGGCATTCGCTGCTTCTTCTCACGATATTTCAAAATTTCAACAATATATCTCCAGCCATATTCGACTATAGCCGGCCGATTGGTTACACTAATCACTTACGTGGTGGACATATTTTAGTTGTGAGTGAGCTCGGCGCACGGCCTCTTTGCCCTCCTCTGCCCCCCTAGATCAAGAATTAGCATTGCACCTATACTTGCCTATAGCGAGACGAACGTTCTCTGAATGAGCAACATCGTATTGCATTAGTTTTGTTTTTTCTGCGCTGTTTATCTTGGTCATTCGTAGCTGCTGAGCTTAGGCGAGATCTCTCTGGTCGACAACATCGGCAACACGTATGTAGTAGAAAAAGGTGATATAAATCAACAATGGCTATTACGTGTATGTGCATACCAGTTTGACAGTTTGGCTGATGTTGGACGTGTGGCTGTGACAGATGAGTTGTGCTACGGCGCCGGGTGATGGACAGGAGTGCTATTACTGGAAAACACCGAGCCGAAAACGCATGTAAGAAGACAAGTAACAACCACTAGCAGTAGTACAACGGCGCTGGCTTGGGAAGACGGGAACCTGTCACCTACCCAGGAGTAGCAGATCAGCGTGGGGGCCAGAGAGCGGGGGCGTCCTTTAGTCCTCCCTCTGTAATATCCATCTGTGACGCAACTGGGAACTCTCTGCACCTCCTCTCCAGTCTGGGAGAAGAAGAAACCGACAAACGGCAAAGTATGGACCTAAATCGGTTCTTTAAGGGACTTTATTAATGTAATAAAATACACAAAAATCGTCAGTATTATTTATTATTTAAAGGCAATATTATAAAGTTGGTTTATTACAGCCAATAATATGACCGATCTGTCATTATTTACATGCAAAGATTTTAGATCCCACACAAATATTTGCAAACTTACATCGTTCTATTAGCGTTCATATATATATATATATATATATATATATATATATATATATATATATATATAGATTCGGTAGGACAATAAGAGATAGTAGCCAGACACATGGGTAGAAGCAGCATTCGATAATTCTGCAACATGTGTCACCGGGGGCACAGCCGAGAGCCTATTGCTGCGACACATGACAAATTTAAAAATGAATACATTTTTTGCAGACATGTCAATTTGTACACGTAAGAGGAGTATCAATAAAAAGTTGATCAGGATAAACTGTATGGCTTCTGGCGTACGGTATACTTGGGAATACAGTTTCGGTACAATGTCAATACGCCTCTGTTTGTAGGCCGCAATACAGCAACGATGTATTTGCCAGGAGCACCAACGCTACAGGCCGCTTTTGAAGTTTCGACTCTTCAGCGGTTTCTTCGACGCATCGCCGACTTCACGGACAGCGTTATACTTCACCCAGAACAGTAACAGTGGCAGGGGTAGGCCACTGCTCCATCAATAGATCTAAAGATGGCACCGGCCATTGTGGAAACGCTCTTAGCTGCAGATGCACAGGCTTTCTGGTCTGGCCTCCTCTCGACACAGGAGCACAAAAATACCCACGCGGCTGAGATAAACGCCAGCAACAGCCGATTCACTACCAATGCCGTGCAATAAAAACATTTCGTCTTTCTCTCTTCTTTGTTCTCGAAATATGCATGTGACCGCTATTCACGTTAGTCGTTGTAACCGTATTTTCGTATCTGTTTAATAGCGTACTGCACAGATAATGGCTTGCGTCTAGACACTGAGAAGCTGCTGGGAAAGTCCCACAAAAAGTGGTCGCAGCTGGGTTCGGCATTAGGAATCTACCGCTGTAGATCTACCTATCGATCGTTCACTAGCCAATTGTGCACCGTACTTAAAAAAGATTTCCAAAAATAATTGAAGCATCTTACTATCATCTTTGCGACAGGTCAGCCCAGTCGGTGTTCGTAGGCAGGCAAGCAGAATCAAGTCCATATAGCTGGTAAAAAAAGAAAATGAGTATTTTTCGAGCGGCATTTTTGACGTTCTTAAATTGTAGTATCTGTTGACTTCCGTTGAAAATCCGCGGTTTTGTCGTCTTATTGATAGAGGTAATGCTAGAAAGTGCTCATTGTTGCAATACGTAGTTCCTTGTCGAATGAGACCATACGGTGATACACCGTCTGCGTCTGGGTGATAACGACGATAGCCAGTTTGAAGGATAATTATGCCTAATTAATTGAGCAGATTCGAGCTGGCCTCGCTCCCTTCCTTCGTTCATCGGGTTGGCAGATCTCGATGGATGGTCTGACTGAAAGAGTCCGATATCATTGATTCGTCTAGCGATCCCATAGCGAACGACGTGACGCATCCTCTCAGTCGACGCGAGCGGCTACTTTAACTAGCATCGATGGACGTAATGCTTTCAGTCAGGCGTCGAAGAAGGTTAGGCCGATTTATACTTAAATAGATTGACTGAAGGCGAACACAGATGTTTACTTGAGCAGTAATAAAGCTTTCATTGAAGAATTAATGAAGGTCGTCGATCAAAGCGGACAGTCATACTAGAAGCACTGAGGGAACGGTTACGTTAACATTCGATGCGAACGTAGATTCTATATAAGCACTTATGTGTGCGTTGAATAACTTCAGATAAGCGAACATTACTATATATATTGCAGTTTTATATGTAGGGCTACGTGAGGCTTTACAGACCGCCTCGTCTTTTAGCGAGCAAACTTCAATTTTATGCCTAGGAAACTTTTAGCATAAATTTTAATAGTATAAAACTTTTCGATTTTCAAGGCGAAGGCCTGGTTCAGTTAACATTCAGGACAGAGCTACAGGAAATAGCTGAATATTTTTTCGTATTTCAGCAGACGTTTGCTGAACGATACAATCAACATGACCAGTTGATTTTTCTACCGCGGTTCTGCATAGTTCTATTGGTATAAAGTAAGTGATAAATTGGAAGCGAGTTACGTTTCAAAAATTACTTCGCGTTATATTGCATGACCATCAACCTAGAAGGTTTACGGGCGGCCGCCTTCTAAGCATTGTACAAGAGTGGACGCCGTCGATACTAGTTTCAAAAAGGAATTAAAACAACTACCCTAGAGTATAATTTAGCTAAGTAAGATTGCATAAACTAAGGGATCGTATTTTCGCGCAGATAAGTGGAAGTAATTGTGAGCAATGGGCATCGATATTTTATTAGATAGAACAACGTCGCTAGGATAAGTTCCGCGTTAAAAATAACCATGATCATGGATCAGAACTAACTATCCTATGAAAAAAAAGTATGCAGAAGCACGATAATTACGCAGGTTTGTTGCTATTTCCTTTCATTTGTCCTCCAGCTTCTTCTTAGAGCATTTCCCTTTTACGTTTATTGATAGGCTGAATGTTTCGCTCGAAATTATTAGTTATACGTGTCGGCCCGCCTAATTTTGCTTCGTAAGCCGACAAATCGAATGTTTTTAATTGATCTTTTCTCTGAGTGTATTTAGGCCACATAGTAAAAGAACTTTTGACGAATATACAGGTATAGTTTTTCTCTCCCATCACGCAGATTGCTTTGAACACTAGCGCTCAAAAAGTGTTTGGCTACTTTTGCCCATATGGGCAAATGCGGTATTGTAGAGAGCATCTCTTACACTCGCACGCTATTGATTCTGATGATCTATTCAATGCGACTTGATCACTTGACCAAATGAACGCTCATTTTGAAGCGAAAAGAAATTCCCACGACCAGCAATCTGTCCCTTCCAATACAGTGCGTGCCCTTACGAGATGACGATGAGTAACTTATAACGAGGAACTTGGGAAGAACTAATAGTTAATGGAAATAGTCTTTTGTACGGTTGATTATGGAAAGCAAATGGTTGAGGATAATGCTATTCTTTTGACCGTTACACGATCAGCAAAGTGTTTGGATTGGCATACTAGTAAGGCATAGGCTTCCCCAGATTATTTGACCTTTCAATCTCGTCCCGGGGGTTACTTTGCTTTTTCCTTTGAATGTCATCTCCTACTTTCATATAAGCTATTCAACTTTCACTGGAGTTACTACGGAAGGAGATATATAAAAACCAGACGACCCTCTTGTCTTTCGAGATATGGATATGCGGGAAAGAAGTTAGAAGGGGAGAAAAGTTCAACAAGGATGTAATAAGCATCATTAGTCTCAACGATAAAACCGAGATCTTTTTGAGCTCAGTTCCCGCGGCTCCAGTCCAACAGCGCAAGAAGCAAACATTTAAGACAAAGGAAAGATTCCGTGAAATAATGAGAGCGTTTCCTTGATTTTAATTTTGGTGAAAACACGAAAATTTAGTATAAACCTAAATTTTTGCTTAAATTAGTACATATATACTAACTGATATAACAGTTCAATACAAAACTTATTTATATTGATATTTAAGTTCGCACAATCGATCCTAAACATTTTTCAGTACCAAAAAAAGGTATAAACAAAGGTGCTGTTGACGAATAGGCTGACCAAAAACTTTTGCCGTTTATCTTTGGCGTGTAAACCCTTCTACCCCCTCACTGTGTGTATAATAAGATGATTCCTGTGTATTTTCTTACACAAAACGTTTTGGATGATTCAACGATCGCAGAGGTACTACTTAGATGATGCGATAGGTTTTCATTTAATTCTATACGACGTCACAGGAGTAATTTTACATTTATGATAATCAATATGACAATGACTTGTCCGTAACAAAAACACTTCAGTCCCACACAAAAAAAGCTACATATATCGGATGGTTTCCAAAGACTACTGACCATAATATGAATTGCTTTTTTCAGCCCTGTTTGTTTTTCGTGGGGACGCTTATTAGATATTTACTGATAACGAGTTACGGCCTTTTCAATCTGGCATCAACAATTCATGGTTCCCATTTGTTCGATTCGTTCGTGCAACGATTGACCTCATCATCAATTACCGCTAGGAATGGAATCTATTCATTTGCGCAGTTGCGGTCGTTTCCCGTTACATTTTGTCCTTCCGGCAATGGAGACGATCAACCATTCCCTATCATACGATTACCACTTCAGCGCTATATATACGCCGTAGTCCGATACAGGTTCAAAAGAGCCCGTTCAATAATTATCAGCTACATCTATGAGCTGCAGGGTTCCGAATCAACAATCCGTCATGCTCATACCTTTTTAGGATTTAAGCTCTCCTCAGAGAATGAATCTTTGGCCAATGCCAATGCCAAGGCTAGTTCTTCAGGGAAACCTTCGAATAGAATAGCACCCTTCTGGGAATTTCCCGCAGGTGTTAATCCTAAAGATACATATAGTTTAACTATTGCATTTGAGAAATTTCTCTTAAGATAACCGTATCAATGGTGAAGTAATAAAATATATATATATTTTCAAGCAAGCTGGTCTAGTTGAAAAGGTAGTAGTCCATAGATCCGATCCAATAGATTATGTGCGTATTCAAGTTAGTGCTACATCTTCTGTAACTACAGGTGAGACACTACTGGCTGTTGATTTAAGACTCGAAAGCTGCAAATGTACTAGTTGCCTAGTCGAAAGCGTAGAAAAGAACATACACGGGACACGTTTTATTCAAGTTATTTACGACAAAACAAATTTTCACCGACAAGAGTAAATTACGCCTTTTCAGATGACAAGTATAAACAGGTATTCGATACAAACGTATGGAACTTAAAAGTCGATAAACCGGCGAACACGTCTCGCACCTTGTGACGTTGTGCCAAATGCCTGCGCGAAGAAAAGTTGACAAGTAGAAGTCGAGACGTAAGAGGGACCTTTACGAAGGTCGCCAGAAGGCCCGCCCTTGATGGGAGAGGGCAGTTCCGAGGCGGGTCTAGGTGATCGTTCAGGCCAAGTGAACCACACGTTGAACATCGGATAGTTTATCGTTTGATATTGCTGGTTAGAGCTACGTGCACATTAAACGAGTTAATAAAGAAAAATGTAAGCTTTGTTCTAAGGGAAATCCGGCTAAGGATCAATAAAATTTATAGTCCTGTTAATGACACATAGGGTGTAAATCATTTTCTACGATAACAGAACTATTATGTAAAAGTAAGTATGCTTTTGCTTGAAGCTTTGGCTTAGGCCTGCATTTGGGAAATTATGAAAAAAAAACCCATATGATTATTTCGAAGCCAATGTCGCCGCGTCTTAGCGTCGAACGAACCCCATTTTCTCTATTGTAAATGTAATTTTCCGTGATGTATTCTATTGTACTGAATCGATTGATCTGGAAATTCTCTATTTTCGCAACGCAAAGTATAAATAGTAGCAACAATGAAGAGCTCATAGGAATACACAGCGGTTCTCATACGGTTAACTTCCAGAAGATCGCTAATGTGTGCGGCGGAAGATTGCGTGACAGAGGGCCATTCTTCGGCGTTTCGAATAGGCTGTGAAGCTGCGAAATGTGACAACGTACTTGCTTGGCTTGCACGCAAGGGTACGTGCCGTCTCGGCGAGTAAAAGTATGAAAGAAACAGGCAGAACCCGCATTTAACCGACTCGAAGTGGAAACATAAGTTCCCGATTTGATTAGCGGAGTTCTGGAAGCAGGGGTTCTAAATGTCCTGCTGACGCGATTACAGTTTCGCGTATTTTTGTATTCTTATTATCTTAGCATAGTTTAATTAACCACAACCATGGCGCTTCGTGTACTAAAGGGCCTTAATTTCGACCGTTGCTGGTAAATGGCTGGTGAGTTCCGAATGATAAAGACACACCAGTACAAACGCCAACGTTTGCATGTTTTTTCTCCATTATATTGGGTTCTTAACCCCACTAGTTTGCCCTCCTTACGTAGTGTTCTGCATGGTTTTGTTACTATTTAAGGGGCGCGTACATAACGTATTGGTATCCGATAGTTTCTTTGTAAATAGTAAGCAGCAGTAGTGTTTGGAGAACTGACACTGGTAAACGTGTTATAAAAATAACTATCTCGTGTTTTCTATCAACAACGTTTTTTTAAAGTCACAACTATTATTCTTTTATTTACAATCTGATAATCAACTTACGTTTATATATATATATATGTCTGCATAGAGACAGGCAGGAAACAAGAACAGAAAATATGTATGCGTCCAATCTCGAACCCTTACGTTCTGCTTCAGCTCATAGATAAAGGCCTCACCGCGTCACTGCCATGGAAAAAATGGTCGACAGGTTTCATTTTCTACGTTTTCATCGACTTCTCGACTCAAGCCCCGGCCCGTTCAATTAACTTTAACTCTTCTTCCTTTAGCGTTTGTCTTCTGCAGAAGATTGTTCTCTAAACACTTGAGGGTTGAATTAGTCACATATATGAGTGTATAGTTTGATGAGCAACATCGGCCGCCATTGTGAGGAATCGGTCGATTGATAAAAACGATTCAAGTATCATGAATTAATGCGCAGTATACGTTTGGTCTGGTCACCCATGATTTGATGATGAGCCACTAGAAAGCTGTTGCGGCTTTATATGGTCTGTGCGAATTTTAAGCTTAGTGAAAGTGTTTGTTCCTTCTGATAAGTTCAGAGATAGGCATTTGACTCAATAGCATATATAGGACTTCGGAACTGCTTAAATAAAGCGGTAAATAGTGGAAGGAGGTCTTCTACTCGTACGACGATGTCAAGAAGTAAGTAAACTCAGATTCTTTAGTATTTCGTCGAGCTTATTTGCTTTCAAATACAATATAAGAGCTAGTGTACCTTGCGATCAGATCCTCCCTTGTTCGTTCCGATTTTTTTTAGTGTGATAGAACAGCAAGTGATAATCGGATTACTTGGTGGCTAGGATGAAATGCCCCGAGTTGCCGCTGGGATCGATGAAGGCTACGGACTGCGTTTGAAGCGTGTTCGTCAATTTTCGCGAAGACGTTATGACTTCCACGAAGAACATTTTTCAGGATCAGACGCGGAAATGGCGGCTGTGGGAATCATTATGGAAACGTAGCAGTAGGCTAAAATGTTAGCTTGAGTCAGCTACCCAGCGAAACCGTTGCATACGATGCGATTACTTGAAGCAAATCATACTATATATATATATATATATATATATATAAAAAGAAGTTTATATATTAGGTTTTTCTGAATCAAAGTGAATCCAGGAAAGTGTTTCTTTGTCCATTCTTTAAGTTGCCTTTTAACTTTTTTCTAACGACACCTTATTTACTTATATATGTACATGATGCATTTGTTTCTTCCATTAATAAGTAAACATTATAAAGAACAAATATAAGTTGTGCGAGAGTTGATTAAAGATACATTCTTAGAAACTATAAATTACACAACGGCATTTACAGACAAAAAACGCTTGTACATAGCCTAACGCTGAGGTAAATAATCTCGCCCAACGTTCGCGTCGGCGATGTCAAAAGGCAGTGCATTTGAGGTTAATTTAGCTCCCTGAACGGATACTGCTTCGACAGTTTCGCGACGGCTTACGTTTTCTTTTTGACGGCTAGCTATACGCCTCGTCAATGGTCATCAAGGATTTGGGCGGTGCTGTCCTAGTTTCTATCGCGAATTTATAATGCGTAATTAATTGAGTGACGCTAATGAAGTCTCGGTGCTCGTCGATTCCATTAATTTTAGACAAACGAATCTTCTAAGCAAAGGGGACTGATAGTCACACAGTTACTACGTTAAAAAGAGTCGCGATGATGGCCTAAGACGAGTATCTATTCATATTCACTGTTAACTTCGTACACGTTACAGGCAATACAAATTAGACCTATATTACCATTGGCGTAGTCAGTGTAAGACATAGTAAATTCATTGGAACAACGTGGCACAATTTACCTGTGCCTTGCCTTATTGTATAACTGTTTATAAGCTTTTTGAAGCAGAGCGGGCCCTAGAAAATTCCAAGTAAGGCTGAAATAGATAAAATAATTAGGAGCTTTGGCTTTCGGGTGGCTTTACATATACTAAACGGTCTCCGAGAACAATAAACGTAAAATTCTGACGAATTGATCGACTCATCTGTATTTTACGACGATCGTATTGGTACGGCTCGGGCAGATTGATTCGACGCCTTTCTACGCCCGACCAGGTGTTCATCTGAGGGGAATTAATACAGGGTTATTGTTTTGTTTCCGCTAGGGCAGATCGACTGTCATGCGTTGACAATGCAGTAACTACTTTTTTTTTTATTTTCGCACGAACCGTTTCCTTCTGTTAGCAGTGAACTAAAAAGAACAAGTCTGTAGGACGAGACTTCGCGCTCACCTCTGAGTCAGGTCTCCGTGTTCAATACTGAGATGTATATAGGCCTCGCAATATATCATTTTGTTACTGTTATCCCGCATCCTTCTGCTAGTTTTTAGCAGAAGTCCGTTAAAAGAATTTCGGCGTGTTTTGAACACAAAAACACTGTGTATGTTTAATATTTAACTGTCAGATCATTGATCAGTTCTTGTTGTGAAGTTACCCCTCTACAAGTTTAAGAGAACGCTTGGAAGAACGAAAAGGACACGTTTTCTGTGGTGGTTGATAAGAGCTACCGGATCTCTTATTTCCTCATATAAAAGAAGCGGTGCACAACCACTCTTGTATAATAACTTAAACAGCACTAGACAAGTTTTTTCCATGCACTATACACGATACAAATTATTTCGATAACTCGGCATTAGATGCTATTAGGGAATAGAACAGAATATGTTATGTGGCTCACCCCAATTGCCTGTAAGCTGTGCAGGTTCGTAAGCAGTTGTAGGAACGAGCGTTACGAGGCAAATAAGCACTGCTATTATGGTTAGGTATTATGGAGGCTCTGTGTGAATAAAGAACCGAGCTTTGAACACCTCCTGCGCGTTCGCTCGCTAAGTTTATCTACTTCATGAAGTCAACCGTTACCGTATGGCCTAAAGGACAGTTACCCTAGCTCGTTGCTTTTTTTCTTTATTCATAGGTTAAATCCCGCAAAGATCGCGTGCATGTTGAGTGGCCTCAGCTTGTACGCGCTTTCTATGCACGATGTTCGAGGGTGGAGTAGCTTTTTTGACGGCATCCATAGCCTTATAGCTGCCAATGATACAAATGAGTGGGGACGTTCTTCTCGCTCTCCGAGGCTTCAAATCTATAGCTTTTTCGGAATCCCCTCCACTTAGTGCCGATTAATTCTTAGTCAACCCAAGAGATAAAAACGGTAGGCAGGAACTTTCGTAAGTAAGCAATTTTAAATAAGTTACAGCAGAGCTCATGTAATAATACATCACTAGGAGACAGACATCTCTAGGCGTTACTTTTTTACTAAATTTCAATACTGTATAAGTAAATATCTCAAGTTTACTTGGTTAAAATGTTATGAAATATTTATTGGAGTACATATAAGGTTCTTACGATATGCTTAAACCTGCCTTTCTTTTTTTAAATGGACGAACGTGGGGCTAGCACTGTATTCTGTAGCACTCACTGTAAGGTGACGTTCAAACTTGCTTGATCTACGTATATGGAAACCACGATCTTCTAATCATAACAAAGTTATTTTAATCAAAGCAATCAGTAATTTGAATCTAAGTTTGGCGAGAACACGGATAGGCATTAAGTTCCTTCGAAATGAGGGGAAAACAGATTATGGCGTTCTGTCTTCAACACTACTCGCAAATGTTTTTTCCTATTTGGCTGAAGCTCTCAT
The DNA here is from genome assembly GCF_002532875.2 of Varroa jacobsoni. Taxonomy (NCBI): domain Eukaryota; kingdom Metazoa; phylum Arthropoda; class Arachnida; order Mesostigmata; family Varroidae; genus Varroa; species Varroa jacobsoni. The sequence continues at coordinate 544,481 of NW_019213676.1, forward strand.
GTTTGAACAGAAAATGATCTCAGCCTGTATTTAGTGGCATTTAACTGCCATCTTCCCCACTAAATACAGGCTAAACATGTCAGCTAATCTAACAGAAAAATATCAGAAGTCGTTTCAGTTTGAGGCAAGCGCTAGAGACGCATCAGATGCGACCACGTTTCTGTCGAATTATTTCTGAATATATTGCCTCGTGATGTTCTGTGCTTTAGTGATAGTCGTCATACGGTGCCTCCGGAAGACCGGCAGGAAGGTGTTTCGTTTCCAAGAAAACCCTATCTAATCGCAAGATGGCTAATTAAGTGAGATGAGTAACGTCGGATCTTATGTATTTCTACGAAAGAGTTTGACGTTCTTGAGACATAGAACAGCTAATATTAATAATGAAAAGTCAAATTTAAACAGATACCAGTACTGTAAGTGAACTGGGCCTAATTCTAAGCAAGCATTGAGCTATTCGGTTGCCGCATAATTTTTCTTTGTGGGTTTTTTGAAGTGTGAGATGATTGCGCATCCACCGTCATGCCGGCTGGACTCGACAGCAACTTATGGAAAGATCTTGGGACAATAGACGAGCAAGTGCGGCTTCCTAACTGGATAAGCATGGCATTGAACTCACGCAAAAATTGGACACCTCCCCTGGCTGATGCATCGACCCATTCCAAATAATAGTGATAATGGCTCGTAAAAGAGGCGGCGCTAGCAGGCTAGCTATGAACCAGGCTCACTATGAAGAAACTCTCGATATGATCGAATCTCTTATTGACAGTACAATGGATTAAAATGATATTTAAGTTAAAAGAAGGATATACTTTTTAATTGCGCTTAGCACGTATGGTATTGGGGTTATTGTTTTTATGCTCTTCTAGAGAGGAGGCCATATAAAGAGAACCGCTCATAGTGGTAATCAACCGAAACACCACTCACACGTTAGAGTTTATTTGCGAGTACGTTTTGAGTGATAAAATAGATTGGGATCTCGTCAATATAGTACAGCGGATCCCTGTACTATATTGACGAGAAAAGATGATGTAAGCATAAATAAATAAATCCATCAATGCAGCATTATGAAATAGTTTCAGTCAACTTTACAGGACACTTTAAATCTTTGCTGCTTTTTAAAAATTAATGACAGTTTCATATGTCATGAAACCGTTATGTGTGAAATTCAGTTGTAGCTTTTAGCTTTACGATAGCCAGAGATACCATCCCTGATATGTTCCTAGTGGGCATTATGTGTCGCCCTCCCGTACTTTCCTATGCACGTTTTCTCATCTAAACCCATTACTCGTCAACTATGTTAGCCAAACGTGTGCGCACATACATAGTCCTTAGCGTTGCACATGCCACACAACGATTATGACTACCACTCTCTCTCCCCTCTCAATATAGATATATTTTCGCTTGTACTAGCAACCACTAAAAAGCATCCAACGGCCATGCCAAAAAGTCGCCCGTGCCTCACTCTCCCACACTCTTTCCGTTTTGCTGCTCCTGGCCCTGGTCCTGGTCCTGGTCCTGGTCCTGGTCCTGAAAACGCCGAATACCGACGCTCCAATCGAGCGCGCTCAGCCGCGAGATACAAAGACGAAAAAGCAAAGAAGCGGAGAGGAAGAATAAGAAGACGAAGGAGTAGGAGGAGGAGGAGCAGCAGCAAGATGTGGAGAAGGGAATGAAACGACAGCATTTGGGCATTGGCCTCTCGTTTCGCCGGCTCTCGTCTGCTGCTACGTCCGCGCCTCTTCCGTTCTTCCGTGCTCATTGAAGCTGGCTGGAGACTTGGCCGGGAGCTGATGGTTATTTCCACTGGCGGCACTTGGTAAACTTCTGCAAATGCTTGGATACTACAACAGTATTCCTTAAAGCAGCGGAACCCGTTAGACTTGCTGAGGATGGATGCGTTCCATGGCATTTGACGGTCGACACTTCAGTCCAGCCAAGACTCCCGTGAGCTTTTGCAGGAACGACTTCTCTCTCAGGAGTTTTCTCGCCGGTTGGTTTCCTCTCCTTTGCCTTATTGAAAGCTTATTTCCCCTCAGACGAGTCTGCCACGACCCGGGCCTTCGAGCAAGAAAGAAAACGGCCGCGGGCTGCTGCTGCCGCGTAAAGAGTGAGTGTCCAAGCGAACGGATGGTCCATGACCTCCCCCTGCCAGCGCCCATTGCTATCCTCGGTCTATAACGTTCGTTCTTTGGATCGCGACGAAGCGGCGAGACAAACGCGGGTCAGTGAGCACACTTCTCACCAGTTGCAACGTCCCCTTATGTGTGCGAACAGTCACCCAGACATACTGAAAGCTCATGCACACACACACACACAGAGCGGTTACACTTCCGTATAGCCAGTTGCATTGCGCCCCGTTTTGCCTTGACGGACTCCCAAATGTGCCCTCCCATCCATACGAGAGTGTGTGATGCAGTGGCCAAGTTATTAACCGTGCCAATACTTTGCTTGCCCTACCTCTATTACGCCCCCTTTTGTCCCTCTTCTTTCCTTGCCTTCCTCCTGTCCTGTTTCTATACTGCAATAGCAGTAATGCTGTATAAAGTATGTAGAGTAATCAACGAGTAAAACACCAAGCAGCTCCCCATTGAATGGGGTATGAACTGGCGGTCGGACATTATACACATTGATGTGTCTGATATTAGGAATCATCGACGCACACTTGTCACTTTGTCATCTCTTCTGTTAATAGTTCTACGGTGTGGGCTGCTTGTGAGTGAGTTGCTCAACGACCCAGACCTAAATGCTGAACCCCCTGAAAACAGCTTTTTTCCTTATATAATATAGCATCTATAAATGATACGCGTTATCTTGGTTTGGCTGGTGCGCATGAGACTTGGCTTGCGGCATATATGAATATCATCAACGTTTGAGAAATAGATATTTCAAGGTTAAAAATAAAATAGTGATTTATTTTAAATATGATATTTCGAGGCTAGACGTACAGCTTAATACATTTCTATAACTTATAGTAAACTCTGTAATAGGCCTCTTAGTGTTTGAAAAAAAGTGCTTGTGCCAACGAAATTTGCTGGCTTTAAAAATAAATCTGAAACGTTACCCCTATATCTCAATTAGTACTTTTATGTGTTTCTCGCTGACATAGGGGCTAGCAAACATTTGCCACCGATAATCTTCCCCTCAAATCGAGTACCTAATATCAAGCTGTGCATCTACCATACTCACCTATAAACCTTGAAATTTCTTAATTTAGCTTCAGTGTTTGCTGCTGGACTCTATTTGTCTTGTGATTTGATAGGAATTCAATATTCATCTGTCCGACATAATGGGACTGAGCCCGAGGTGGCAGAATACGATAGGATAGGTCTAGTTAGATAATGTATGTTTATAATTAGAACATAAAGAGCAGTATGACAATAATAGATCGGTTACTATAGAACTGAGGGGACTCTACAGCTGGATGACAGCAGTATAAATGATAATAGCATAGGTGTAAATGTATGCACGAGATGATAGTTAGTTGCTTCTGAAACCTAAGAGCAAACTTCGGCAGTGAAAAGTTAGTGGCCCAGACATTGCGCGAATGATAATGTCGACCATTTCGTGGAAGAAAGCCGGAATATTCTCGAATCGACAACCCATATCATCAACGATGTCAATTTTGCGTACTGTTTTTTGGGCATGCGCGATCGGTGTGAAGGCCGCAGTTTTGCGACGTTCTCCTTTTTAAGATTATTCACTAATACTACTCCGAAAGGACAAAATTAATTTCGTCACGATAACCCATTAGCACTACAATGCCAGCGCACCTCAGCTTCCAGAAAAACTTCGTCATTTAGCATATTCAATAAATTAGGGCTTGGAACGATGTAGTGCCAACAGACAAAAGGTACTTAAAGGTATATTGCTTATACTAAGATAATTAGGTAACTTGAAATGAGCTAGGGAAACGTCAAGCGAAAAAAAAGCTTGTGGTATACGCGCAAACATGCCTATGGATGATCTCTTTAGTTAGTACGGTTACAATATTATATGTAGTAATTACTGCACCCGTTTAGAACACATCGATAGATTTCCGGTAAATGTCCAAACCTACTCTAATATTAATCGCTGTTATTTTTACTGAAGCATCAGAGTTGAGGTCAACGGTACGCTCGGTACACTCCGACGTGGCGCTTCTGTAGCTCCACCCACTAAAGAGCATTTATTATTGCCAGTATTATTATCTAGAGCTCTACAACAGAAAAGGGAAGATAGACTTTATAGGAAAAGTTGACCATGCCTAAAACAGGTGTAGGGGGGGAGGGGGGGCATGTCTAGAAGGGTGTGGATGAACGGGCATATTACAGAGTGCTTGTGGGTGGGGGTCAGCAAGTGGTAAAGATAGTGGTGCCAATGATGCACGAAAGTGGCTGTTCTTTTACTTACTGTATTTTGTAGATCGTTTCCGATGTCGAGCATTGCAAAGGAAGTCATTCGATATAATTCACGGTAAATATTAGTCTTCAATATCAGCTGCTGAATTTGAGTTAACAAGGGTTTGAAATCCAACAAAAAGCTGAAAGGACCATCGATGCCGACAACATCTTGAACCAATAACAACCTACGATGGCCATCATACATCAATTCCGACAGAGCACAGGCGAACCATCGCGGGTCCATACTGGGATGCTTGTTGATGAAGTTATTCCAATTCGATCAGCGGGCCATCATGTTGGTCAGTGATATTGTCATTGGTAACCTAAAACGTTTCTCTTGGCCGAGTCCAGGACTAGGCGCGTTTCACAGTTTTCGGCGCCTAGGGCCCTTGGCACACTATCATGGGAACCACAAGATGCGCACTGGGCCTCGTAGTTACGTATCGTTATTAGCAGTATTCACAAAAAAAGTAATATAAATATTACGCGTCGTTAATTCAAATATTTGTACTGATGCCGTGTCCTCGTAAACCCCGTATCCCATCTACCCTGTGTGATCCTATCAAAGATCTGTGCCCCCCCCCCCCCCTCTTCTTTGCCCTTGAGAAAATAAGGAAGATGACTCGAAACCAATTCGTACGCCGTAATCCCATCCCACATATATCTCGGGCATATTTATTTTGCTGAGGGAAGAACGATTTGCGAGCATTATCGTCAAATGAATATATGTATGTGATTGCACACAGACGATGATCTCTATGGAAGTTTACCTCGAGGCATTCAATCCTCGTCCAAATTGCGTTCCTTTGCAGTCCAAACGTTCGGCAGCTCCTGCGAGGTCGTATTCGAGGCGAATTTGATCAGTTTCGAGTTGTTTGGATGTCGTCTCCACGATGCGTAGTTTCACCTTGATTGAAACTGCCCACCCTTCAATGGAAGATATGAGAGATGGGGTTTTATTCGAGCTTCTTGGAGAGGCGGGGGATGAGGAGAGGCAGGCCCAGTTCACTGGTTGGCCGAATCCAATATCCAACATGACATGTTTTGCTTGTATACGATACAGACAAATTCGTTTGACACTGGCTCAAAACACTATGTAGACGATCCTTTAACGCTGGCAACTACGTACGCTTCTTGCGGTATCTTATTGTGTTTGTGCTGAGTCAGCATTTGCGTAACGGCCTTGTTACTGCCCATAAGCGCAGCATAACAGTTTAAAAAATTATTACTTGGTCGTTAAATTAGATCTTAAAATTACAGTAAGATACGTGATTATTACTTCTTCGACGAATTCGAGGTTTCAAACAGGTGCCTATTGTCCTGTCCCTGTGTTGCATGAGCAGGGAACTTTTACCCTTGATCGCACCCTTGCCCTTGTCAAATAAAGTTCGCCCAAAGAATAAAATTCTCTAAGCCTGTATATTTGTTATTTTGCTGAAAAGAAACTTCAGTAGGAAGAACAACAAGAGCTACCTGACTCGAGAGCAATTCGTGTTCTATTCTTAACGTGTTCGACGTGAGTGCAGACGACTGCATTCGATGTTGGCGTCCTTTGCAACGTTCCCCAAGCCTCGCTGTGAAAATAATCACCCTCCATCAGCTCCATCTGAACTTTCTTTCGGAAGGAAGCAGCATCGTTCTTGTCGTACCGTTCTTTGTTCTTAAATACCATTCGTTCTCTTTAATTTCTCGCGTTAATTGCGACACATTCAACATAAACAGTGTTTCTTTCCCTCTGCGCTATTTGGACAGGTGTGCAACCTTTGAAAAAACCCGCTATGCCCTTAGTGCTAACGGTTTATTAATAGGTACATGTAAAAACTTGCACCTGTTAATAAACCTTATCTCTAACATAACTAAACCTATTTAAGTAGCGTGCGCTGTATAGTGGTGCTGCAATTAAGTCGAAAGTTTTAACTTTTTTTTGCGAGCCTTCAGTGTATGTTTGTTTCAAGCATCTCGAAGCGTGCACTAATTAGTATGAATTAGTCGTCTCTTAGAGTTCGGAGCTCCAATATATGCGCTGTATACGTCCTTTAGACAATGCTTTTCTCGGTTCGTCTCGACATGATTCGACGCCCGAGTCAGGTCACAAAATTTGCTAGGAAGTTTACTCGAACTATATATAGCGGGACATTCTGAACACTGCGCTTGCTATCGCGTGCTCCGGAACCGTTTGTCATTGCGGAAGTCGGGAGCTTACGACAATGAAAGGAGCACAGCCAAAAGTCTTCTTTCTACATCGCACTATTATTCGTCGACCAATTTCAAAGCTTGTCAACTATACTCACACTTTTTCCTTAGAAACAAATTGTCATTTACACTGGCCTATCTCTTCTGGAAGCTGAACGAGGGAACCAGTCAAAGGAGATGTTATTATCTGCAATACGCACGTATTATAAACGTGTTCTAATAGCTACTGCATATGTTTGCCCGATCAAAGAGTCTACCGACACGTATGTTTTCGTTAGAGTATTTACAAATAATTGTCATGTTTCATCCTATTTTTCTAGTCATAGGAAACTCTACAGAGCTCGGGCTATGTTAAGCGTACTTACACCTTAGACTTCCTGAGTCTAGAATCAGAGTCTAGACTAGAATCAGAGAGAATAAAGCAAGCTTATGTTAATTATCAAAGGAGAAATTAAGGTAGCTTTTATAAATCTGCTTTTTGTTGGACCAAACGCTGAGACTGGAAGACAGATAACATGACATTTTCTCTATCAGAACATTCACGCCCGTTAAGCAGAAACTTTTCCGGAACAACGGAAACAATATGTCATTCCCGCTAACTGGAACACTTGCGGTGGCATCTGTTTGGAACTTCTCTAGCTGCCTGCTGATATGAAAGTGGAAACATTGCTTTGACCGTCAAAAAGGCCGCTGCAAGACTAAGAATAGGTTATAATATAAAATAAAGCACCTGATGTTTTAGAACGAATAATACATTTATACTATTATTCACGAAGAAGCTGAATTCCGATAAATAACCCTTTCTCCAAAAATGAACGAATCGTTTAACCTTCGCGGCGCTAGATAATTGCTTGTGATCCATGTCTATATGGACAAAAAAGCAGGGCCTCTGTTTTTTTTTTGCCAAGTAACGAAATTTCGAGCTTCCGGTAGGGTTGAGAAAGTTCATGCATCAGGCGTTTTACTCGCAATTTCTCCCACATGGCGCAACGAGCTGGCGTTATGTCGATTGTATAAAGAATCAAATTAATTGCACACAAAGGCTCGGATGCAGAATGTCTGTCGAAACCAAACACGAAGTAAAGCTCAAGTTTTCGAGACAAATAAGAGTCTATCGAATACAATCTATATCTTAGAAGGCCGTTGACCGCAATCACAGACGGGAACCAAGGTTCTCCTTAGGGGTTCCTTCAGTGCCGACGAATCGTTCGACACAAATTTATGTCGTTTGGCTTCGTAGTTATCAAACAATAGAGTCAGTAAGTTTTAAAAAGGTTACGCGAATCTGTCCGACGTAAAAAAACCAGAATGATACAGAAGCATGGTACAACAAGTTAGGGTCCTCAATTGCGACAATGTACCGGCTCGCACCTTGCTACTCGTGCTGTAGTTTTTGCGGAAAAAACTCAGTGCGTGCGTTGCGATAGCTCCTATGTTGACCGGACCGAGCCCTTATGGCTTTTTCTTATTCCCAAAACTAGAGAAAAGTTGAACATTTTTCTTCTTTGTTTCTTTTTTTTTTTGGTCCAATAGAAAGGATGAAAGTAGAATAGCTAATCGAGCTAGGGGCTATCGTGACGCTCGAGTTTGACAACTCTTTTAAAGACTGGGAAAAACGGTGGTGTAAGTATGCTGCATTTGGCGGGAATTAGAGTGGGAGAGCTTAAATTGAGACGACTAAATGAATAGCTACCAGTCTGAAACGAACGACTTACTTTTGAATAAAGAGGTGCGTTTTCATGTTACGTAAAGGATGACACATTTTTTCACTAGCGAATTCAGTGAAGTCCAGTATTTTTTAGATGTATGTGAGATAAACACAACCCCGATACACAGCTATTCCAAATTTGCTCATAAATTCTATAAACTTTAAACCATGAATTGTTTACGGCTGATTTTTCTTCTAACGACTCTTCGCCGCGTCGACCACTTTTTTAGGGGAAATGATTCAGATTAAGCAAATATCTCAAGCAAAATTGTGTAAGATCTGATCGACAATTGTCAATAACAACCCCCGTAAAGTGTCCCAGATTTTTTTATCTTCATCGATACAATCTTAAAAGTAAAATGATCTACCTTCGATCCCTTAACGCGACCGAACTGTATAAGGGATGAAAAACTGTAAAAAATTTATTGCAATACGGAACGTATTGGGATTTTATACAAGGACAACAAGTTACAGATGTTAAAGGAGGACATATTTAAACTTTCATAGTTTGCAAGGAAATAGGTTACTCTATATTTTAGAGGCTAGGTATACACCAACAAGAGGTACCCGAACTCCGAGAGTTTCACGGGTTTCCTTGCATGAAGATGGATAGGGAGGTTTTGTTTGATACGTTAGAAATGCCAGGACCGTTATCAACCCAGTAAAAGTTGCTACAAGTCGTTTGGGTTGCAGCCAGTCGTGGAGCTCAATTTACTTGCTCTAAGAATGCCAGCTTTTGAGGCGTGCATTTCAATAACCGCTAAATACTCCCCAAATCAATGTTAGTTTATGTGTCTGGGGACCTACTAGTATGCATCAAGCTGCATTTGGAAATGGGCAAGCTTTTTTACCATATAAATTTTACCTATACAAAGAAAACTCTCTTTCATAGTGCAAGCCAGCTTTAAGTGATGCAGTTACTGCGCAATGATCAACAACAAGACTGACAATGAATCATTGCAAGTAAATTTTTATGAGAAGAAATACGGTGGAATTGGCTTTGCCCTGTTTGGGCCTTGAATGAAGCTATCATTAGCACTTTGTCCATGAGACAGTATCTGCTGAGATTTTGGACGTAAATATATATATGTTGAAATTTTGTAAGGGAAGGACTTATTTATAGATCCTATTTAAATTGTTGTCTCCATCGCGATAGACTCTTGCGTGTCTTGAACCTATCAAAGTTTCATCTTCTGTGAATTCAATATTGATCTGAGCCGGAGGATCAACGAAGATTGGAATGGAGTTTCGTGCTCCGTAAGAAAATCGCCGAAGGTTGCAAAGGGCAATATTGGAGGAAAGAGAAAATTGTCGAACCATTTTTAGCTCCCCCAGCCGTTCGTTATTTGGGGCAAGATTTGCTTGACAGCAGAGGCCTAAATCCATAGAAGGATGACTAGCAATTATAAATGAACAATTTCAGATAGCTCAATTATATAGAAGACTTTGAGAGGAGTTAGCGGGAAAAACGTCGGAGAGGATCTCCATGACATGATTCGGTATCGATTTCTAGCGAAAAAAATGGAGTTGGGTATGGGAAAGACTCAAAACACTTGAAACACTATCTTTAATTTTACAGCCTGAGAAGTGGCATACACTTGTAGCGTCTGTGCAATTATATTATTCTTTGAAGTTGAGCTGAGGCTGGTTTGGCCTTGTGCAAGACGTTGTTTTTTCTACACTTCTGACCAGGTTTTTCCCTACAGAAAACCTGGAAGTTTCCGCATTTTATTCTAGACTACCGATAACAGTCATGAGACGCCAGTATTGAGGCGGGCTTTTGAAAACATGGTGCGAACCCTTTGGGACATGCTGGCTGCTTAGAATAAGTCGATGGAAAATTGGTGGAATATACCATTTACTCAGATAATGCTTGTTTGTGGTCATTTTCAGCAGAGACTAGTAGTATGTTCGCAAAGCAAAAATTTGTGGCTCACCAACAAGTTCGTGTTCTTTAAAGTCGCGTCCGAAGCCTACCCGAATTTTATAGACATAGCGTTCTAACTTACTTCGCATTTGACAGACAATTGGATGAAAGTTAACTTTACTCAGTCGGGTATCACTAATCCTTCCTGAGTTAGCGAGAGCCTTTGCTTACACGAATGGATCTCGAGTATATCGGCGTCCAATTCGGTCATGCGTTGAACATTTTGCGCCGAACGAGAAACGACACAAACCAAACCTACCTACGTTTGTCGGGAACTCACATGAAATTGGCAGCAGCAGCTCGAAAAAGTATGCTTCTCGTCTCTATCCACACAAATATTTTCCGCTACCATGGAACATATTTAAGTAGAACTTGCTACAAAGCAATATGAGTTACGAACTTACGACTGGCGTTCTAGATGACTAAGAATGATGCCAAATGTGCCTAGACAGGAATCAAATAGGTAGCCGTAGAAAGCACCTGGTACAAATAAAACAACAACAAGCTAACGCGAATAAAACAAACAAAGAGGAAAGGCTTTAGCATAAATCCTAAGAGAAATAACCTATATGTGTGAAGAGTGGCGACGACCGTGTTAACGATGACGGGGAAAGTGACGAGCAATAGCACTTAATTACACCTCACGACCTACTTCTAGCGATTACTAGTGTGAAAACTCGTTACATAGCGGCTATGCAGCATTAAAGCGTTGTGTCTTCTCGATATGGCGTGAATTTCTTCTAGATGTATGTTGAAACTATGTTCATGTCATAGTTTAGAGCTGTAGCAAGCAAGAGACAGAGTAGAAATTAAGACAGAATATTCTCTTGCTTTATTAGGAGGCTTCACATACGTTTGGCATGATTCTCACCAGACCTTCGTTGTGATTTTGATTCCTATTTCTTCAGAGCCCTTGAGCGGATATCACATGCGCAAAAATCCCTGAACATGTCCGTCAAAACTTGCATACAGTTATAATAAAACGTTCACAAGGTTCTTTGAGTATGAATAGTAGGAAAGATCTTATGCTGTCCGCACTTGTACTCTGTCTGGAGGATCCTATGTTAAATCGTCGATGCACAACAGAATAGTAGAGATAGCACTATGGACTTCCGTCCTCGATATGTTTTCGTTGTCACAGTTCAATTCAATAATGAACGTAATAAAGTTAGAAGGTACATTGTATTGTCAAAATGATCGCAGTTCTCCTTCTGCCACTTTTCTCCCACAAAGTTCAAGTGGTTCAACTTTTGTACCGTTTAAAACTCACAGATCACTGAAGTTGATTCGAGCAATCCGTCGTTATAAGAATGTCGTATCAACGGTACTTCCAACTATCACTTCAAATTGAAGATAGCGTATTTGCAACTATCTTTACTAACAAATCGCTTATTTAATTTCTTTTAAAAACAGTTCTTCTATAACCTCATGATGCTCCGGTAGCTACTGAGGCATCTGGAGAATTCACCGGCTGTCAAGAAAATTAGAGCTGACAGTTAAATGCTCAGGAGATACTGAAAACATACATAACAATATATAGATATATGTTAAAAATAACTTTAAAAAAAATGCATTATCATTGTGCTGTTTTTTCTGCTACAGAAAAGTTAGTGAATGGGGTGCAGTAAGGTGCTTTCAAGGAGACTGCTCGCCCACAGTTTCAAACTACGAACATCCGTGATTTTTAGTCATTACGCATTCGTTAATACCACCAGCGATATATTTAAGTCACAAAATCTGAACATCTTGTCAATTTAACAACAAAACGTTAAGAACGTCACTATTCGAAGGCAGAAGGACTTCGATGATATAGGTCGAAGAGTTCATAGGGATGCACATATTCTAAAAATAAATTATATTGCCTCTAGAGCTTCATTCTGTATGGGGAGTAACTGCATTTGGTGGTCCTTTAGCGGACGGCAAGCTTCTTGCGATGTTTAAAAAGAGCCAATCGGCCCTAGCTTGAGCTGTTTATTATGATACTCAGTATACTCTCATAGGTTAGACAGCTTTTCAGTATGCTTATTGATTCATTTGTCACTTTCTTTACTTGGACTCTCAATAATCCTGGCGGAAGTAATTTGCGTCAAATATTACAAAGCCAATGAACATCTTCTTAGCAACGCACCTATTATTTTTTTTTTCTATTTCTCCCTCTAATCTGTTCTAGGCTACATCGAAGATTGTGGTAGCAATTGCTCATCATTTTAAACTCTAAAATGTATACTGGTTGGTAAAATCTAGCAGTGTCCAGCCAAAAGGCGAGATCTACGCTGAGCTCTTTATGTTGTGTTGCATATCGCTTACCTTGGTAGAACTTTTTCGCCTCCATAGAGGGACAATTGCTTGTTGAGAAAGTTTCAGAAGCGTCGACGTTGTCGCTATCGGCACTTCCACGGTTATGCGTTTTCTCTACGCGGTCGGTATGTATCAAATCAATGTTAGTCCTGATAGCCCTTTTATGCAGAGGCTGAGGAGGTCGAAAATTGTTCCCTAATGGAGCCATTGGTGATACAGTATCCCCCTGCTTTAATTTTCGCATGACTGCTAGCTGTTCAAAAAAAATAATAAGGGATAGATCGAATTAAATGTTGGTGGAAATTGAGTAGGACTATGCAAGAGAACCTGTTGTAACGCTTCACGCCACAGCATGCGTCTTAGCCCACTCATTAATTTCCCGTTCAGTTTATACGTCTACAAAACATGCATGTACCTTTGATTATTAAAAACTGCTTTTAGAATTTTCTAGAAAAGGAGCTGAACAAACCAAAAATATCAGGATTTGGCCACATGTAAGCGCATCCACACGCTTATCGTAATAAAAGTCAGTGTGGAAGTTTTATATTCCATTAAAGAGCACATTTAAATTTAAGAAGGGACGCTCATTTTACGCTTTGAATAATACACATGCACAAGAAGGCTCAATTAGTCATACACCTGTGTTAGATAAAACATTCAGTGAAATGTTCACCCACCCATTCAATGGAATGCGTTTAATGGGGCTCTTGGCAGTTGACTCACAACTTACCTGTTGCGGTGACATGTACAAAGGTCTGTTGAGGAGTATCCACGTAGCTGTTTCTTCACATCCTGGCGCTGTTAAGGATCCTTCATACGTGATAAGGGCTGAAGTGGGGGGCAACAGTTCGTGAATGGAAAGGGTCTTCAGTGGAACGCTGTCACCTTTATACGTGATATGTTGTAACTGATCTGTGAGCATTTTAAGCTCTAAGTTAGGTTTGGACATTTTTGATTCTTTTGGGAAGCCTTGAACACCTCGGCCAAGCGCTTCTTTCGGATGCGTGACCTTAACAAATATCGACACCACAGCAATTCCGTGGGCCCGGCTTCGAGCCTCAGATGCGTTGTCATACAGCTCATTGTTGTACCCGTAAATCTGAATCTGTAATCAACGATAACATAAGTAATTCAAATTACTTTGATGAGAGGCAACCGTAGCATAGAAATATAGAGAATCTCAATGCATATCACAGGATCTTTACATAATCTTCGGTATTGAGATCTGTAGCAGAGACACAAGGAGAATACTGAGGTCTCTTCTGGTGTCGAAACCTTACCTCTGCGGGGAAAGCGATGCCGGCAAGAAGGTGCTCTGATCCCTGATGATCTCCTCGGCCAAAATGCAACTGTATTTCGTAGACTCGATATGAATACGAGAGGGGTCCTCCGCTAATATTTACGGAAGGTATATAATCGTTCCTTGCAGTTCCTGTTAGCCCATGGTCGGTCATATGCCCTGTAGTATCCGACTGAAGACCAAGGGTTTCTCCAGCTGACGTGTCAGGGGTTTCTAGACGGAATACAATTCCTTGCCCGGTATTGTGAAGAACTCCACGTACTCGGGCCTTGCTAACCTGCAGGGCCAGTAACTGTGGATCGAACAGTAGTCTCTGGGGTTCAATATTGATCGGTGACTGACGGCGACCTGTGCTGCATAGGCCCCATAATCCTGGGTTTAGCCGACCCCAGAAGTCCGGCCCTATGAAGTACGATGAAATAACATTCCGAGTTGCAACGAGCCACATTGAGGACTATTTCCCTTGCAGTCTTAAATTAACGTTATATGAACATGTAGATAATTTGCTTTTTTTTTAGCGGTCGATTTAGATTTTTAGCAGTCGTGCAAACAGAAACGTTATGCTCTGAAATCCCGTTTCGAGACCACGACCTTAAAACGTAGTTGCGTTGCATATTGCTTTTGCAAACCCCCGATTTTAGGTATGAAGCTACTCTTTACTAGGACTTTAGCTGAAACTCCTCGGAACCACGCTACAAGCTGTAGCGTCTATAGAGTTGTAGAGACTAGTTTGGAAATATTTCGAATAGCGACGTAATAGTATCTTAGGTAGTCAAACACGTAACTGCATGCCCGTTTTTATGACGATCCCAAACGGGTTTATATGATCATTGACTTTATCTCAGCTAGAGATGGACTCCGAAACCTAATGATTGTAAATTAAACGCCTGAAATATATTCATTTCGTGAAGTTCTAACAAAACAAACTTGTCATCCACTGAAAAGCAAACGAAGTATCGAAGTTATTCACTTTCTCACATGTTCGTCACGAAAATACGCGTACCAATAACATCTTTTTATATTTGTGAGAACTTCCACCTCTCCCGTATGAACCTTAATATCGTTATACGAGCAGTTTAGCAGTAGGTTCATTAATAGGTCTGCTCTCTTGACCGCTAATAATATCTTCCCTAAGTTTAGCTTCAGAAAAGATCCCGCTGCATAAATGTGTCTGCAAATACCTGGCAAATCCGGCACATCAGAGAAAAACCACTGGGCATTTGTTTTCCGTCCAAGTTTATTATTTTTTTTGTGAACTAGTACAACGGTAGGGTGATTACCTGAGATGCCTTCGTATGTCCACCAATCATTCCAGTTTGCGCATGAACCTGAAATAAATTAAGCTTTTTATTGTTAAGGTCTACAAACAACTAGAACACACATGCTATTTCGTCAAGTTTTCAGATGAAACAACTTCGTAAACTTTAATACACAGAGAAGTCACTAAACATGGAGACCTCTATCAGACATCGGAGAGCAAAAAATTATATACACCTAACTGTTCACTGACTAGTAAAGTAAACACCAAACCATTAATCATTCGTCGTAGTATCAAACTCACCGCTGATAAACAGCACGAGCAACGTCACACTGGAATTGATCAAATCCATTTGCTACCTGCTTGATATTAGATAGACAATGGGGTAGTTTTGCTGTTTTCAATACATGTTTTTCATCGTTCCACAAAACTTTCAGTTGTCCGAAATAGTTCTCGTTGTGTGTGTATGCACAAAATTATCCGGTGAATATACCCACGCGAAGTACCAAAAAACAATTGTTTAACTTAAGCATCCAAACTTCACCAAACAACATCACAATCGTTTCAGAAGGGAGCGACTCCTTGTCCTGTAGCTCGAAGCATGGGTGTGGACGATGTCATGGCTGGCTTGTGTAACTTGCCCTGTATCGCTCACTCCTGGGCCCGCCTCAGTGACTTACCCTTTCCTTCAGGGGCGGGACCTTCTGTTTTCTGTCTACTAGCCCTGAACAAGCCTGCTTTGCGTTTTAGTCTGTGGCTTGCGAGGATAGAATACCACTGCGATACCTCTCCTTGACGGAATCGTGAAATAGTGTGTTTTTGGCCTATAGAAACAAACTAAATCTTACCTTTTGGTAAGGGCTGAAACCTCTTAACATTCACATCTTTTATAGCATGCAGTACTGCCTCTGACACAATTAAGATCAATCCGCCAAGTATATGATCCGAATTTTACTCTCGTAGGGTATATTTTCTACCATTCTGTTGCTGGAAACAGAATTTCAAGAGAGATCAACTCGAACAATTTTACACCTTTACTATTTTAGCGTAAATAGCAAGTGAGATTGTTCATCAGTCTACACAAAGACCTGTTAGCGCAGATCAGCAGCGTCTGTCAGTATTCTTCGTATATCTAATAGCAATTGTTAAACAATCAGTATTAAGCCCTATATACCATCAAGGGATGGTTTCTTCCACTTGAGATACGTTTGAAACTATGATGGGTTATGTATTCCCACAAAAACTTAATGTCGTTGGTTAATATACATGATATTTTTTGCTCATACTAATTTGACCATAAACTTCTTGCTATATTTATGATAGCTGTCGTCTCAAAGAATGTAAGAATATAGTAAGAACCCCAGTCGTACATGTTCGGTCTTTTATGCTTAGTGATCCTGGTTTAACTGTTCTAACGTGAGATCCCATAGAATGAGTGTACCAGAGTGAACTCACTTTAGAACAATTGAATTTACATATAAATGCCTTTAGTCTATCAAGGATTGGCCTGTGATGTAAAATATCGAAATCTTTTTTGCGTATATTTCAATACGAGCAGCTATATGCATGATATTAGGTAAGTCTCGATACGATGTCCTTCGGTCTCTTATCACTTCGCTTCTCTTACCTCTTGTGGTACGAGAATATTAAATTGAATTGGCAACGTTTACAGGGGGCTCCTTATGTCAATCAACGATTCAATAGACAGAACGCAAGCTCGCTTAGTAGGTTTTTTGAAGTCCTCGTATCGTTCACATTAGGTCACCAAACGCCCTTTTATGGTAAGGAGGAACTTCAAACGGGGAACTTTTCGTGATGGTTAAGCGTGATATAGTTATTGTGATTGCGTTGAAGAACGGATTAAAGCGGACTAAAGAGCGCTTTTATGGGCTATACCCGGCCAGTTCTTCAAAAACGTTCCTTCTATCTTTACAATAAAGAGTAAGGAAGAAGTGATGTGGCTCACACAACAGACGCTTTCCAGATAACGAAGTGGGCACTCACAATCGCCAAAATCGACAGCGGCAGTCGTCAAGATAGACACTTTCACAAAATAGAAACGAACCTTCTTTTAACCCATTTTTTAACCCATTTGAACCCATTCTTTAATACATAGCTTCTAAACTAACAAAGTAAGATTTATTTTTTTAATCACACCTGCCATGTGATAAATATCTATAATGAAGCTTGCACCAGAAATTATATACTGAACAAAATAAGACAATGACAGGTCGACATGTATGCCCCTATGCATTTATATTTTAATGTTATGATATTAGTGATAATAGTAAAAGCGTCATCGCATATCGCTGGGTCCAACTTCACCTTTGTCGAAATTAACGTTTTATCTAATAGGTCGCGCTCAAACTTCTTGCCAGTTACTGATACAATTATTCATTTCATCAAGGGAGTACGATCGGGTCTGCCTCATATCAGAAGTCGTCGACTGCATGATAAAAAATCCCGGGATCATAAATCTCGCTCACTTCCTTTAAGGATTCGAGGCTATTTTCCTTCTGCGGCTGTATCGTAAATCATTTGTTAGAAAGATTTTCGCTTCTTGGGAATCGTTCGTTTGATAGAGGATGGAGCTGTCAGCTGCCACACACAGTGGTGGGTAGCACAGTCGCCAACGTACAACGAGTATGTATATTTACGACATCGATGTAATACGAATATATCTTGTCCTGCTAATCGACTAACCCCAGATGCAACGGAGATGACAGTCATATTTAGCAGAAGCAATTCATCTTATATTTACTTATATGCACAATTTTTGGGAAAAATCTTTTTGTCAGAGATCTCTTTTTTAGGAGAGCGTGGAAACTCGTTAACGATGATTCGATACAACCCCTCCACGGTTACGTGAAAGTTACCCAGTTAAAACTTTCACAATCGTTACGGAAAGCTGATCTGCAAACGATAGGTAATTCAAAATGCCGGGCCCAAACGCTACATTGTCTCTTCCCCTTATAAGCCTTTAGACCAAGTAGGCTATAGCATTTACGTGGCCTACAATTCATGCCGCTGATGGAACACAAATGACACACAAAAATAGCATTAATTACAGTGAAGATTTGATGCGCGTTACGTTAGCTCAGGAAGAAAGATGATGTGTCAGCTGCTCCGGTCGCCTAACTTAACGAGTATTTTGACATGTCAACTAGATAAACTAACTAATTTCACCTTGGTGAGGTTGCCCACCCCATCATCCTTTTTCAATTGCCGCAGGCTATCTTTTGAGCTCTGAAGTGCGAGTCATCTTTTCGTTTCTTCTTTCTGCTTTTCTCTCTCTGACCCAGTGGCCCAAGCGAAGTTGACACAAGTCACCAGTCAGTAGTTCTTCATTCTCTCAGAAGCTAACACAGTGTCGCACTTTTCCTCCTTTGTCCAATCTGTTTGTATGGACTTGTTTACTTTTGTTTCGTTATTTGACAAACAGCACATAGCAACTGGAATGATGATGCAAACACCATGGTCGAAAACTTTGCACCTTAACCTATCGAGACTTCCATTCGAGAGTAATTGTAAATTCAATTTTTGTGAAGTAGCTATTTTACTAAAGCTAAATAATCTATTTCATACCTTTAATATTGACCCGCATCGAACAATACGTTAATAATTAAAAAAAAAACGAGTCGTTCTTGGAGAAGTCTTGGTAGGTGCTCTACGATGGCCGAATGTCGCGCTTGTCTGAGTCTATTTAAATATACAACGTAGAAGCTCTAGAAGTTTTGCTTAAAACAAAAACCAAAAGAAAAATGACAAAAAAACGGCGGCATCTGATCAACACATGATTTCGTCTATGAAATATTTTCCTAGTTCTTAAAACCTTGAGAAGTACCTAAACCATTGACATTCGTTAGTTATGATTCACCACATGTCTCCGGACTCCAAGTGAGGCTCGAATTGGTCTGTATGTTCTGTCACCATAGGAGGTAACGTTTCCGTCCCCAGTTGACAGAGCCTAGGCGAGAGAAAGTGACTCGTGTAGTCTCAATGGTGGTATGACTGTCCGGGCTCACTGATTTCACAGACGGAAGGGTCAAACGGAAGTGCTTGGACAGCACATTATCTCCGTATCCACTATCCTGACAAAACAGGACCCATGCGCCGTATTGACACCCCTTACCGTTAGCCAGACCAAAAGAACTCATTCGTAGTCCCACCGATTTTAGCAATCAGTACACATGACCTCAATAAACTTCCTTGCCAGAATAGCTTCGAAGTCGCATAAGGGGATATCAGCCAACTGGCATCAAACTTTTATATAATATTAGAGATAAAAAAAAAAAAAATTATAAATATTAAGTTAAACAGCCGTAAGTTATTAATGATGAATAGAAAACAGTGCTAGCAGAGTGAACACGAGAAAAACGGAGTATTTATAAGATCCACTTTATTATGAAGTCTATTGTAAGTGGTAGCCTCTTCGGACATACCACTGCATAGCCTATTATTAGACTTCAGATTAAAAGGTGTGAGATAAAGCCAGTTAAGAGTATCAATTGTTTGTTTTTGCAGTCAATGGCGGGTAACGAATGGTCGAAGACGGACAGCTGTCCTAATTTTCGGTCGATTTTTTTCAATGGTTTGGTAAGATCTTATTGCTGGTTCGAATAAACCATTTAGTAACAACTGTTGCAACAATGCAGGACCCTTTTCCGATCCGATCCAACAGGTAGGATCATCTCATCTATTGACGCAGATCGTAGAGCTATTTTTTTTTCCATTTATACATTATTGTCGTGCAATATGTACAATGTCATATGTGAACTGTTTTTCATTCATGTCGCACCCAAACACTGGGCTCTTTGCTAGCCCACTGTTTCCACATGGCTTTAAACTAACTGTGGACATTTACTTCCGTTGCTCTCTAAGTCCACTACTCACACGTCATTGTTGCTCAGCTCTCGAGATCATTTAATAAAATTTTTCCATAATTATCTCTAGTAACGTTTCTGACTCGTAAGGAGCGTTCATTTTTCTATGGCCTCTGCAGAACTTGTGCCTTCATCGTAATTAGGTTGCAAGATACTGGAAACTTTCGCAGAAGTATTTCATCTTCAAGGCCCTCCTTTTTGAGTCCGAATGAAATCATTCCAGCAGTTTTATCACATCTATTACTACCAAATCTTATCTTTTAAATGATGCTAACTCCAACCCGATGCGACTCATATCATCTGCTATTAGAGCTATTTAGTTAAAAAAAAAAAAACTGTCAATAATTTTTTCGTTTCATTTATTTAAAGAACGTGTTTTTTGATATTTCTTACTTGGGAAAAAAGTTATTTTTTATATCAGTCATTCTTATAGTAGCAAAATCTTAATGCTATCGGTTTAGCCTGCAGTCGTTGGCGCGTCTTGTAAAAACTGCCAGGTAATAACGTAACTGGTAAATAGAATGGATTCTTAATATTTTCTTTTAATGTTATTTATCGTCCCACTTTTCCATCTGTTGAAGATGTATACACAAATGAATAGGTGTTATGTTCATTTGCTCGTTACTATTTGGTTGTTTTTACTATATGACGCAGGCCCTCGAAGGTTAGGGTCTCCTAAATTATTTTTTGTTGTTTAGAGGTAAGTAATGGCCTAAAAGACTGCAAGCCTATAACTACTATGATCTATTTCTATGAGATGAAAAATGTATTGAATGTCAGTGTGGAATACAGGTTTTCAACGTGACTTCTCTTCCAAGCTTGCCATATAATTTTCTTCTCCTGCACCTCTGTGATATCTATAATTACAGCATCCGCTCCTGCGACGCAGAAAACGCTTTAATCAACGTTGCTAAGGCATTTGACATTATCTCCTTTGATGTCCGCTCTGAAATAGTTTCCTACAGTAGTTTTTATCTTGCCATTTTCAATTGGCGCAAACCTTATCTAGCTAATTGCGGTCTTAACTATTCATACCGATAGTGCGGTTTCGACTAATTATTTAGGACCATCTGAGGTCTCACATGCCCTAGCTTTAGGCCTGTTTAATATCTTGATGCCTTTTTTATATGAATATAATGTCTTTCCACGTTGAGTTGCTAAGAAACAGGATGCCGCTTATGACATCGACAACCTCACTCTCCGCTGGCAGATCAAGTTTGTTTAATGGATGACATCCTTACTCTTTTATGGCTTATGGCCCGAGTTTATTGTCTGATACACTAATTAATGTACGTAATCCACCACGAATTAAATTGTCTGTGTGGTCAAAATCACCGTCTGCCTTCTAGATATCCTCAGGTCAAAGGATAATCGCACACGATTTGCTACACCAACTAAGCGTAGAAGCTACCTGGTATCCTTTTCGAGTCATCAACACTGATTTTTTAAAATGTTTCTTCGCTTAACGTCCGGTTCATAAGCCGTTATTCTGGGCAGTTGGCTCTCAACGCAAAACGAGGTGTGATTACAAACGGATCCGAACCTAGAACGTCACCCGTCCCTAACTTTAAAGGCAAACACGTAAACACAGATATATTTGAAGCCCCTTACAATCATCATTGCCATCACAAGATAATCAATTTAAGAAAATTGATTAGTAGCACACATTGTTATTAGGTAAATTAGATGAGACTGCCATGTGATTCATTAGTAATCTCAATCTATTGAAACCAATGCGGCCTTCGGACTTGTATGTTTGAATAAAACGGAGTTGAATGTAAAAACTTAATCGTGCTCGATCAACTCCCAATAGTGTAACACTGTATGTACATGCAAAAACAGAACGCACTTCGTTTCACTACGAGTAATTGATATAGAACTTAATTTAATTAACAGCTCTTTGACCGATGTTCGTTCGTAGTCAAACAGAGATGTGACGGCACAGTGGTAAAAAAAAGCCCAATAGCCGAGCGGCACCAAAAAAAATTTAAAAGGGTTCAGATGGTGGCTCCTGGTATGTATTATAAAAACTATGAGCTTTTTTTTTTGAAGAGATGCAAGAGAATACACTAAAGTGCGTTACGCGGAAGTTCACACTTACTACGCTATTGAGGCTTGTAATCCCGACCTAATGAAAAGCCCTTTCTACCTTTCCAAGGAGTAAACACGCCCAAAACCACGTGAACGTTATTTCAATGAAGAAATACAAACTACTAAGCAACCTTAACTACTCAAAGAGAGTGTCATTTATTTAATTTCGATCAAGTATTGTTTGGCTGCATATTTGCTGCAGCTTAACGCCTTATAAAGAAAGTTCCACCTAGAAGTTATTCCGAAATTGTTTTGTGGTATACTCGAGGCTTTTTTTCATTGATAGTTAGTATTTATGGATTGTATAAACAAAATATTTCTTATATATATATATATATACATAATATCTCTTATGTCCTCAAATAATTTTGAATAGTAACCGTGCGTCAAACAATATTCGTAGCTGCTGACCGGTCACAGTGTCGCTCAAACAAGCGCCATTCACAAAAGCCTAGCTAAATTCAAGTTTGGGCTTTTAGCAGGGCGAAGGTTTTAAAAATACTATGTTTCAAAATAACTATAAAAGGTCTAGGAGTTGTATAACGGCTCACATAATTTGAAAGAGGAGCTGTGTTAATGAGCTTTTCATCTGGACCTTTCTATATAAAAAATCCAAGACCGCTAGAATTTACTTTTCTAGCTAGCTTGATGATTTTTCGAGACCTTAAAACGAAAATTTCTGCTTTGCCTCATGGAAACTTTCCTGGAATTTTTTTAGGTTAGGTCCTTTGACAGCTGACAGTAATGCAGCTGGCCAGTTTTACTGAAGTTTACTGCACGCGAAAAGATTGCATACGAGTTGTTCTTTACTCAAGTTCCGATGATGACGCGCCATTTTCTGCCATGACTGCAAGGTCGTTTACGTGCTCTTTCCTTCGGATGGACGCATTGCGAAAGCCGCCAAAAGTCCAACATAGTGTATAGCATGACAGGCGTTTACAAGTTGATGATTAATGTGTTAAATGTAAATTTTGCCAAGCTCAAGGCATGCACCAGTCTTAAGAACAATGTATATTAACGATTAATTGGGCTGTAGAAAATGCAGAAGAACCATTCGTTAGAATTTCATAATGGGGCGTTTAATTTTCTTCTGTTTCTTGTTTTGAACATCGTGTGAAGCCAATAATATCGTTTTAATTAATTAATTAGAGAATCATAATTCTGAAACTTATCCCTTATATTTATTATAATTATTATTGATATATATTTATAAACGGTATTGCTATAAAGAATGATGACCAAGTAACTTTCTGAAGTTCGTCGTTTTAACATTTTGCCAGGTTTCTAGTTAGCTTCTATTTGTCAATAAACGTAGGAAATCTCTTGAAAACAAAGGGTTTATAGTTTGTATCTCTTGCTAGAGCACTGTTACGTGCATCCCTCCAGCGTATGCACAGCCTTCATATACAGTGTATAATATGTCTCGCTTAGTGCAATTTTCCCAAATTCGACATAATGTATATTATATTTTTCATATTATATTTTACTACCTCAACAATCATGGCTCATTTTTTATCATATATATAAAGTGTTCCTTCTTATGTATCCCCAATCGCAGTTCATTTGGATTTCTTAGACACCATATGGTGCCTGGTAATAGTTTGGCACAGTGTAACTCACAACTATGTTCGCACCTTACGCTCTCTCTTATAAAAAATGCATATATTGAAATATGGTTTACTTTTCGAACTTATTGAATTGTCCCTTGCTTGATTATTTTATAACAGCATTATGGATTAAAAGACATGCTCTGTTCAAGCACCTGTTGCCTGTATCTGCTTTATAACTTCTTGTTATTAATATTTTTTTGCATTTGACCTTGAGAAGTCTAAAATTTTGAGGTACCCGTGTCGGAAATCCATTAGTATAATTATGTCCAGTCGAGATTACGCTTTGAGCTCTATCAATGCCTAATAATAGAAAACTTTATAATAACCCTCATCAGCTGTGTTAAGAATTATGCGGGCTATTAGACAATCGGCCAGCACACACTAACGCGACAGACTTGTATGAAAATCTTTGTGGTCTATCCTTTAAGGTAAGCTCCCAACCAGGTGTTGATTTTTCTTACGGGAGATTTTAGGAACGTATGTTGCACATGTGCCACCGGCGACTGACAGTGCTCAATGTAAGGCTCGTAAACTCAAATTATCCTCAGAGTCGTAAGAGTCTACTATATACCGACCTAACCTACCAAACGTAGCGATGTAGCACCTTGTCATAACTGGAATAGTCTTACTTGACGCAGAGGTTTAAGCAAGTTCTGCTACAATAAGGCCCATACACACGACGGTACATGAATGTACCATGTGCAAGTGATCAAATGAACGAAACCAAGTAAACAGGGTACTTTATATTTTAAAACTGACCCCAATAATAAGAAAGGTATTTGCTCTTCTACTACAACAAAATTTTCGATTTTTCATTTACATATTTCTTTACGTAGTATTCTAACCATGCACAACTGTAGTCCTGCTGACGACTGAGGCGGTAGCGAGGTCCGTGTTTTGTCGTATAAGTCACGTGTTTTAATTTAGGCATTTGCACAAAACAACTTTCAGAGAAGAATCCCATGTTTTAGCAGCGAGGAAGAATCTTCATCACTATTTTTTTTTTTGATTTCTTTTTAACGTAAAGCAAAATTGAACGTGAGACCCACTAAAAACGCATGTAGAAATGATACAGAAGACATGAACTGGTGCATCAAAAAAATTATGATTTATAACATCAAGCCGTTAGAGGTCTAGCGAAGAACGGGGACATCTAACTTGAGAAAAGACAAACACCAGCAATTTAAGACACGCATATGCAGAAAATGTGTGGTTACCAAACTGAGCGTGTGCGCAACACGGTTTCGTTAGCAGCGCCTTAAAAGCCTCAATAGACGAAACCTGTAAGGCATACCAGGATAAGAACTGGTTCAGGAGATAACCGTAAGACGTAGAATTTTAATGCACTCAAAATACTGCAGAACTTCAAAAATGAGGATGAGTAGGAGGAACGAAGGACCGATGTGATAATTTTACAGGACGTTTCCAAGCTCTTAAAAAGGTCTTTATTTTTCACAGGACAATGACTATAGGTTAGGAGTATACCAGGCACATGATCTAGAAATACCATGTTTCTTAGATACAACACTTGCTTCCATTATGACGTTATTGGTGCATTTAGCGTGGTTTATGTATTTTGAATGTGAAGTCATAATCTCGTTCACTTTTTCTGGTTGTCTGAAACGATAATCGCTAGATAACGGCAGTGTCTAGACACCCATATGTCTACTATCCGCGTCTCTACATGTAATTTTTCTACCTATGGCTGCTTGAAATAAATCAACAGTTGGATATGCTTGCCTACGAGTTGCTTTTTTGGGGCATGAAAAATTTCGTAAGTACGCCCACTTAAATCAATAGAATAAGCTGGTTGAAGCCGACGGTAAATTGCAAATGGCGGTGGCCTGGGGTCGATTGAAGGGACGCTCATTTTTTACTCAGCTCTTGCACTTTCAGAATTTGTTGTTGTTTTAAATAATTCTGTAATACGTCACATGCAAAATGTCACTTCTAACCAACAGAACTCTTAAATTGCAAGTTCTGCTTTTGTAAAAAGCCTTCTCGATTGCGGTTATATCTCTTTGCCCCTCGGGTCTTTGGTGGCCTTCAACACGTCAGGCCGTAGTTTTGAAGCATTTGTGCCACTGAAGCGCTGTGCTTTCGCTGATGGCATTTTTGCCTAAAGTTTTCACCTATCTTCAATGAATTTCCGCAGCTTTGTGATCTCAGAGAAATAAAAACTTGATTGCTAGGCGTTGACGTTCAACACTAAAAGATGTTCTTTCTCCTGAGTTCATTTCTCCCGGATTAAATTCAAAGGTTTTGCTGAGTGAAGTAAACGTCGATGCTAGAAGCTGTGCGATACACTGAAACAAATACTTCTGACTGTGGAAAAACAGTAACATAATAATAGTGGTAGACACTGGCAAAGTGTCACAGTGAAAATATATAGAATGGAACAAAGTCTCTGTTCCTTAGGTTGGAAAGTTTGCATTTTACATATATATTCAAGTAGCAAAAGACGCATAGATTGTTGCAATAAAAAGGAACTTAACTACACCGTAACTTCGAAGAGCGATATTCTAAGACAATTTCTTTATTCTTGTAATACTATGTTATGATGGCATAACGTTAAGATATGGCTAAAATCCAATAGTTACAACAAGTGTTGTACTCATTAAAATATCTATATAGAATATATAATATATATAGAATAATATTAGAATACTTTGTAATATGCTTATTATGTAGTATTATAGGAGTGTCGAAATGACATTAATATGCCCCTGTTACAGGCATGTTGCCTAGGCAAGTCTGCTCTTTAACGTAATAACTTCTGCATCTTCTACTACTGCTAGGCTTTCCAACTTTTAAAAGACTTTCACCTCACCCTGTATAGTATCATACGGAGCTTGAACTTTTATCGACACCGAAAGCCTGTTACGTAAAGAAATCCCTATTTAGTTTTGTAACCTCGACCACATCTTCTAACATTATCCCAATTATATTTCCTTTATTTATCTGGCACGCCTCAGTGCCTCCCGACTTGGATATGTCGAATCCACGCAAAATAACTGCTTAAGAATGCTAGTGTGAGACAAAGATTTCATCATGTCCTATTTGCTAGTAAGGATACACCAAAGGATTCTCGACTGGATGAGCACTGACCGTGGTTGGGTAGAGATATCCCTAATCAGCATGCTTATGGCCTATCTATTGATATACAAGATCGGTGCAGGGCTGATACTTGAATGGACGCGGTGGTCAACTGGAGTAGAACGAACTTCTCGTCGAGTTGTAATATTGAGACATAATACTGGAACAGACGGCAGGTCAGAGTGGATAGTGAGTAATTGTGATAAGTGTTTCCTATAGTAGTAACGTAGGCGTATTAGGTGGCAGTTAACGAGATATCAGCAGCTGGCATGTAATGAGGGATTTATATATCATATGTTGACGGTCGATGAAAGTATAGTCTGTGTAGAAACAGAACAATGGACACGTACCACACCCACTGAAGATTGTAGGATTCAGTGTTCTCGTTTAAAAAAATTTACCTTCTTTCCATTAAAAATATAGGCCGCGTAATACCGACTCCAAAGCATGTTACCTCGAGCTTCGGAAATATATGAGGGAGCAACTTTAGAGGCCGCTTTTCACCAAAGTTTTATCTCTCAACCTCGAACCTAGAAGCTAGAATAAGGCCAGGGTCTGCTTTGTTCCACAGCTGTCATTATTTTTAAAGGGAGGAAAAAATTTCCAAATGTCATCACAATGAATTAAAAATTGAAAAATTTGCTTTTCGATTCAGTGTAAAATTGGCATCGGATCGGCACAGCATTCTCGGTTTGTCTTTCTTGGCTTTTACATTACTTTGAAACTCTTCTCTTATGATTCAGGTTAGGCTTTGTTCAATTTTCAGTAATGTATGACTGCATAGAAAATTTTCATTTTACGTAAAGACCGTGGACACCCCTTCGAGTACCCAACATCCACCATTACCATCGTTTGTTAGTGCTGTAAGAGAACAGACTTTGAATAAGTTACCCCATCTAACGTTCTATGAAACGTGGTCACTGCACAGTCACTGGGCTAGAATTATCGCAATGTAAAGAGAAACTGCTACAGCTCCATGACCACATTCTTTATATAGGTAGGATTCTTATGTTCATCCTTAGCTAGGTGGTCAGTCTTTGGCGAGATTTTTGCCTCTTAAAGATTGTGGGACATTTAATCAAAGCTTTCAACAGCTTAATCGCCAGTTAGGTTAACCTGCCTTTATAGGCTCTCTGAGACGAGACTAATGTAAGCCCTTTCGGAAGACCAATCAGGAAGCCGCCGATCTAGATCTAGTATCTACGACGAGCACCTCAAATGCACCGTCGTTTTGGCTTCCTGCTGGACCAGTACTATTTCATAATGTATATATGTCATATAGTATGTAAACTAGCACACCCTCAACCCCGGTGAGAGATGCTAGGATAAGGGCGGCTCTACCGCACGGTCACCATGGCGGGAAACGGCAAAGTTGTTGTCCGGCCTGCTGACTAAGGACTAAACGGCTACATAGAAAATCTATTCCAATGACATAGTATAGGTATTGGAGAGAGCGTTCCGCAGAAAACGTGTGCGAAACCCTGATGATCGACAGAAAAAGAGTGCTAGCTGCGTCTGCAATCCGTTGCAATCCGTTATACTCATTTTTTACCGACTTCAAAACGACCTTATGTCCTTTTCGCTGTGATTCTGCAGGAAAATAGAATAACCATTGACTTCCGCCTTTCACACAGACAGCTGGCGTGCCTCAGGGAAGTCCACTCTAATTCTACATCTTGCTGAAAGGCCTCTTGATTACTATTATATATATTGAAATATATTTTATAAGAATCAAGACTATCCTCACTTCTTCTGAAATCACTTTTACAAATATCGACCAATTAATGCATCAGGGATTATCCAAAAATAACAAACTGGTAAACTATTTGTGTTCAGTCCGCGTTTTGATGTCATGTTAGAGATTGGTGAGCCTCTTAGGCATTCGTACACACATACTATGGTTTTACTTAAGGGACTTAGGGCAAAATAGGATAAAGCACAAGTACGCTAAGAGGGCAAACCAGTTTGTCTCGTACTCGGGTTTATATTTGATATATCTGTAATCGCTTTTACCTTATATCGTCTTCTCGATCCACTGGTATATTTGCTTGCAACAGCAACTAAATTAAAGGTAAAAATACATATATATGTATGTATATATACGAACGAAGAAGCATATATATATATATGCTTCTTTGTTCAAGGATTAGATGTTATCGGTATAACGAAGAACACGTTAACAGTGTGCACACGTGTTTGTGTGCGCTGTAAATATCGGGAACGTATTTTCATAAATGACGTGAGTACATTGCAGAATTGAACTTGTGCAAGAACGCACCTAAGTTCATATGATTGCTGTGCATAAAGTTCAAAGTTTTTCCAAGTTGAATGTTTATATCTTGAAATGTATACAGTATTCATTCATTATAATGAAGAATAAATTATCATCATAGATTTCAGCTACTTGCGCATAGTGTCAACGGATTTAAAGCACGTCTTTAACACACGAATAGTCATATCCCGCCTACTATCGCTACCGAGCAGTCACAACTTTCAAAACGTGAACGGAAGACTCTCGTCTATTTTGGCGCGGACGCTGCGTGTTAACTGGAACACGCACACATACAGCATAGGAATAGTGTATAACGAAGTCGGATACCTGCATGAGGGCTGACAACGATAACGACAATGCATATATTCTTCGTTAAGCTCAATTATACGCCCCCAAATCGGTATCCAGGAAAAGGATCTTGAAAGATTGACAGCATATCGAGAATGGTCACTTCCGTCAGTTCAGACAAACGCTTATAAGAGATCGATTCGACGACAGGTTCTGTATACAAGACCCCTGTATGGGATTCGTGCTTAGATCCAACTGCTTTTGTCACTCGGAGACGAGAGCGCATATATACATAAATAAAAATAGGTATTTTTTTAGGTTTTCTATAGTATATATATATTCAGAAGAAAGCTTGAGGTTATTTTAACAACTATGTGTTAGAAACATGATTTAATGTACAAGGCCCTCAATCTTATTTATGCATGCTTACATGCAGATAGTAATACATCTCCGCTAGCATTAGCTAGGAAGAAAACAAGGAAACCCTTTAAGGGCAGAAACGTTTCAGCTAGGCAAACTCTTTTCGTGCCCGGACAAAAGTAGGAAAACCAATTCTGATTTAAACGGTTAGAAAAACTTAGAAAAGGTTAGAAAAAAAAACCTTTTTTAGAAATAAAGAAGGCAGCCATGCAAATCATTTTAAGATACTGCCAATGTAGTAGGCATTTTTATGCTGAATCCGATTAGTGTCGTCGTCGTCGCTGCATTTGATTGGAGCTTGTGTGCGCTGTGACTTCCTCAGACAGCTAATGCCTAAACGTGAGATGGTCCCGATGTGAGGCCGCTTGAGGTAAGTAGAGCAAAGCGATGGAATAGTTTATTTTTGCGGAAATTAACATCTCTACTTGTGCTTTTATTAATACCTTTCAAAAAACTTTACTTGATTTGGCAGTCTCTACTAAGAATTTTTAAAGCTGGGGTATATGCGTCGCTCAATATATAAATAAGAATTGGTAGAAACCGATAGACAATTGTTCTGGTAAACAAGCCGAGTTACCCTAACGTGTTGCTCTAAATAAAAACCAGTTTTTATCGCAATGATTTAGTAACGATTAGATTTAGATACATACATTCACGTTGACCTTCAGTAAATTGGTTCTTATCAACTGAAGGACGCGGAGTGTGTAGTATATTTCACGAAAGCTGGATGTAGTTTCCTCCTATTTGTTATGTATTTGCTTCTGTAGTCTCCCCGGCCGTTAGATCGATTAAATTATATAGATGCTAAACTTCAGCGATCACTGTATTCTTAGGGTTAAAAATTTACGCAGAGGCATTGTTAAAAAATTAAGGTATAGAGTTGTCTCAGAGCTGCAGCTTGTTGGGGCCGTATAGAAAATGCGGTTTATATTCGTAGGCGTAAGCGCGGCAAAAGGTAATATTAACGACACTCTTCGAAAACATTTAAACCATATTCAAAAGAGCTTATTTCAAAGAGTTAAGACGAAGTTACCTAAAAATTTTCCCGCACAATCCGATGCGCGCCTTACACGTAGGTTCGTACCTAGGATAGTTCTGAACTGAACTCGATAGGTACTCGATTTTAATAAACATTGACTTTTGCAACTCACCGATTACGGGGTAGGTGTTAAGGTTTATCGAAACTCTAAAGGTTTTCTAATAAATCAGTAAAAAGCAAAAAAGATTTCGAATTTTCTACTCTTTTGTTCGTAGCCGCTTGTACCTATGGCTAGCGACATCTTGGAAGGGCAGCGATTATATCAATTTCACGCTGTCAACAAAGTTTATTGGAATTATTTCATTTTGTGTATTCGTGTTTATAGTTTCAAAGCAACACCTAACATCCGTAGAGACAAAGTACTAAAAAGGTACCTTAATAGTAAAATCCAAACGCTTACATGAACCCACATACTATTTAGAATACAGAAGCCATGGAGCTGATCACCCATCAGGTGACCTGAGTATACGCTGGGTCCTGATTCAGAAGCTGGGACGAGACTGACGATGAAAATATAGTTCATGTGCAGCTGAACCTTGTTTGCCTATCTCATAGCGATCGACCTTCCTGATATACCTTGAGGTTTACCTACGGATTTATACTCAATCACGCGAAAATCATTCATCTGAAACTAGATATCAAAAGATTTTCTAGTCAAAATGTTCATTCAATCATACCGTTTGCAAAAAGGACTGACACCTAATTTGGAGATTTTCTCGATGTCTAAGTGGGGTTGCCCGTTAATTGCTCCTGGCCTACAAGTAATATACAAATCGTACAACATTTTGTCCTCACGATATTATCGATTTTCGTTATTGTCATTTCCATCTCTGTATTATAATTGATCCAAAATAAATCGGTTCATAAAGACGAGCCATAGCAAGTCTGCTTGTTCGCCACATCAGCAAGGGCGGATCATGCCCCTGTTCCGGCTAGGGTTCGTCAAAGTGCCTGCGCAGAGGGTCAATCGAATTGAAAGTCAGGATCGAATCATTTGTTCCGGAGGTTTGAAATATACGGTAGACCTGGCTGTTGGAGCTAAGGTTAAATCAGATAGCACACTGTGCAGTAATTTGTGGAAATTAAAAAATGTTATTTAAAGCTTTAGAATTGAGTTTTCATAAATTTAATAAATTGTTATTTGTGTTCAACTTCGTCTATTAAAAGTAAGGATAAACGATTCTTATCTTCGTCTTGGAACAGTAATATTTAGATGGACTGCATCCATATAAAAGTAATATAACACAACTCTTAGGCACGTTCGCTTTGAAAGGCCATTTTGAACAATATGTTTTATAATAATAAGGTTTTACGTATATATATATATATATATATATATCGGTAAACATTTAACTTCACTAACTATGAGCACCGTTCACCCTATGACAATATACAACTCACAGCGTCCAGTGTACAGGATGCTCTTTAAGCAGTTATGGGCACACCCCCCGAAAACTCCATAGATTGGGCTACCCAGCGCAGAGTCCGAAGCTTGGTACTGAATTCTACTGAAATCAATAATCCTAGTAGCCTTAATATTGACGTGATCTGTTAGTTTGCGCTTATTATTACCCACTTGCACGCTCTGCTCGATTACGACGTCGAAATTCGCCTGATTGGTGCCCTTCGGAAACTGATGTGTACTATTCATTGTAGCTCGGTTACTTGGCGGCCGTCGACGGATTGAGGACAGAAACTGTGCTCTTATTGATGTCCATCGGTTGACTAATTTATTATGTTAACACACGTACAATGAATTTCGCAAATCCAGCTATTCCCTCTAGTCCAACCAGTTTTATTTGCTGTTTGTTATATGCATAGCTGCTTGTGACCTAATATGCCCTAACTACTCACAGTGGACACTAGCAATTCAATGTGTCCAAAGGCCGATGTCGTTTGTAGTTTTGGGCCTAACGGATACTGCCAAAAGACCTTGACAATTTTTAGGAGAAACTTGAGCATATGAGTAAATTTCAAGGATTTTGTTGCTAGAAGACTGGTCAGTATATGGCCTTGTCGACCACACGAAAATGACGACAATAGGCGCCTGACGTATCCCAGATAGGATTCAAAGCCGCCATGTGTGGCAAAGCTGTTTTGGATCATTTTCATAAGTCGATTACAGATCGCTCATAACACTACTGCATTCAGATGACTCTGATACTGAGCACTAGGAAACGACTGGATCAGAGCGGTATGGCAGATAGTGATTTCAAGCGTATTTTCTAACGATAGCCAAATTGTCGAATCGCACCGAAGGTACTCATAAAAAAAGTTTAAGTATGTAAAATGTCCGTATTTATTTGGTAACAAATTTTTATCACAGTTTAACATACTCTTTTCTATGTATGTCGTGTTTTCTACCATTCTTCTGTGGCCTGTTTTGGACGCTTCCAAGCAAGTTACAACAAATTCGTCAATTATCTCATTCCTGATTGTGTTTATCGGGAATTTTGAGTAGAGCAAAAAGCATTTTGTTGCATTTTCCTTCATGGTGGACGGCATTCCAACTTAACAAATGTTAGTTAGGTTAAGGACCTGGCCTAATTCAGCAGAAAAAAACTAATCTCACTGAAACTATTATTCCATTTTTAATAACGTTATACCGAATTCAATCTAAGATTAGCCAGAGTACTTTGGCGTGTGACGGTAGCTCTTTCAGCTGTTTTTCATCAAATGCGCAGCCATTTTTCCTAAATGATCATATGCAGAAACACACAACCTATGTCGGGTAACTATATAAAAATTCTACTGTACTCACCACGAGCTAAATGTGGAAGCAAAAGCTTCTTACACTCACTATAATTGTGCTCTCGATATCTTTTGTGTAAACAAATTGATACTAGGCTTTTGCTGTAACTTTTCTACTTTGCAAGGTCTTCAGGTTTCTTTCAGCTTATATTATTATACATTAGTTTTAACAAACGTAGATATGGTCCCGCGTCTACTGATTATTTCCAGTACAGTCCTATGCGTGACTACAGTATGTGTGACTGGAAAAACGAAAAGTAATGGGAATAGACTTTTACAATGGTGCTCAATAAAATGAACTCAATCAAATGGTTTTAACGTTCAGGGCTAGTGGCTCAGCACTAAAGCTATACTTAGACGGTTTTTTGGCTTATGAAAGCGATGTTACTCTATCTGAGACGGGTACTATACGTAAATAAAGAATCGGCAAACATTTCCAAACCACTACGAAACAATGCGATGTAATTGCAAGCATCGGTGTTTTGCCTCTGCCGCGTCGATAACTGTTTTTTTTTGCTGCCTTTTTTGCTATCTCAGTCATAAGTAGACGCTGTTATTACATCCTGTGCTTTTTTCACGGAGATCTGGACTATTTGTTACTCTCTGTCCTTCTCTAATGTTCTCTATGGGGTTAAGGTCTGCCAGTTTAGTAGGTCATGGCAGTACCTGGACGCCAATGGCAACTAGTAGCTTAAAGATACTCAAAGCTCTATGACAAGGCGTTCATCATCCATAAAAACATAGTCGGCACCAGGAAATTATTCCCATGCTTAAGGCCAAATCTAGCTTTCAACAATCTCAGCATATTCCTGCTTCTCTAAGGGTTTGCCAAAAACCATAACTTTTGATAGATGTTTGGTTTTTGGTACCACGCAGTTTTCGAAAAATCGTTCGTCAACGCATCTGAATACAATATGGGCGGGCCTTTTCAAAATGAGCTTCATCTGAGGAAATTGGACCGGTTTACAACGGCCCAATTTTCGACCTTGTCTCCCAGATGAAAGCGGGCTCGTTTTGTTCGAGCATTTAACCAAAATTCTTTGGGAGATCGAACGCCCTTGAAACTAGACTCTCCGGGTCGGTGGCAAAGCGTAACTTTCGACACAGCGTGTCCATGGTATTTTAATG
>NW_019213677.1:0-13061 GCF_002532875.2 Varroa jacobsoni
ATATATGTGTAATGTGGTATCTATTTATATTTATATACATACTATTAATGATCTCGTGGCGTCTGACTGTCTGTGGAATTTCCTCGAAGAGAGCTCTATACTCGTATACACCATTGTCACAGTCGTAATGACAGCTATTTTTTCATTTTGAACTATTTAGCAATTATATACATACGCACATGTTCTATTGTTCCTATTTTATGCACGACGTCTACAGAGATGATGGTAAACAAGAAATTGAGCTTAGTCATCGGCCCTCAAATATCCTTTCAGAATTTATTCCAGCGATCAGCTGCTTGTCAGGGATCTGATTTTAACTAGAACGGGCTGGAAAAATACCTAATAAAGTACATTTTCAACACAGCGCGTTTCAGTCACAGCAGCTTCAACCGGTATGACCCTATACTGACGCTAGAAAAAGCTACTAACCATATAATTTCAAATATTATGCCAATAGCATGTGAATCTGGGCCTGAATGTGCTGCAAGCATATTTTTACTTAGGAAAAAACTACTCTCACTGCTTTACTGCAGTACATTCCCTTCCCTTTTTGCCCTGTTCTATAACAGCGCTTTTGCGCCCGTGGTTGGTTCGTTCATGAGGGAAAAATCGATCATGTGATAAGATTGCCAAGTAACGTGATGTCTACTAATCGAAAAAAATCCAACCAGTGATTCTGTATTTTGGCTTGTTACACTTTACGTACACAATGCATTATAGGTAGTAATAAATTCACAAGAGTTTATCTTCATTTCTTTGAACTGTTCTTCTGCACCGTTGGTTCGGACAATTCATCGTAAAAATAATGCGGTAATAATACTAAAAATCAGCGTAAGCGTCACCTTATTCGCTAGTTTTGAAAGCCGTGCGAATTGGGCGGAAGAACCTTAACACAGAACTAGGCCGGCTTAATGGAAGCATTTTTTTTGCGATGAACGTAATCGCGTCAATAATGGTAATCGCGTTTCCAAAGACGATTACTTGTACACACACAAAGATTAGACGCAGTATCGACTGACACAAATGTAGGCTAACCACGTTTGTCGCCAACACGCACGCACACATACATTCATTGCTTTGTCTTTTATCTGATCTATCAGCAATATCTGCGAATAGTGGCCTATGACTCAGCCATAAATAAATTAAAAGTAGAGTACATACAATAAATTATGCCGAGTAATGCCGGGCGCTTGTGCAGTGGCTTCTCTTGTTTAGCGGAGTATTTTGATGTTGTTGGCGAATAGTTCAGGTATAATCTGACCATGTTCATTTGTCTTTCACACTCGTTGTCCTTTCAGATATATACGATGCTTGATATTTCGACAAATGGTAATTGCCAACACGTACCGATTACGCTAAATACGTTCGATAGCTGCACGAGCGTGACATCACGCGACCTGTAGGCAAAACAATGATAGAAGACTCATTTACTGCTCGCCTCGCGAGCTGCTAGTAGAGCGGGGCCGAACTGATAGCCAGGCTCCTGGAGCCTCGTGTTGAAGTGCTTCGTTATTCTCGGCCCCCTAGGCCGACAGATTGTTGTTATCGTACAGGAATACATCGTACATCTCTGCGATAACCTGTCGCCCACCGAAAAAGCGTCCATGCAATGCTTTGATAGCCATGTGCATCTCAGAAGTCTTTGAAAACTCTACGAAGATCTTCACCTCAACGGGTGCGTTCTCCTCTTCACCCTGCTTTTCATTGTAAATGGTAACCTTGTTGACGGTACCGAACTTACCACATTCTTCTGAAATTTCCGGCTCCAGATCCTCATCGACCTCGTCCGCTCCAACCATATTTCTGAAAGAAAATAGATATATATTTCGCGCAATGAGGTACAAGGATTAGTTGTACGTTGACAAAGTAGGCAGAACCGATTAGGTGAAGTAGGTCGCGATTAAAGCTAACAACAGAACCGAAGTAAACTAGATGGCTGGTACGTTTTTTAACACTTTCTTACAACCGTCGTATTTCCATCTTGTACCAGAGTATAATTAGTAATATCAATAAAAATAAATTCTTTTTACTTTGAGGTTGCGCACAAAAGGGCTAAGGGGATAGACTTAACAACAATTAATCAAGTCCTATCTTTGTATACTGCTTTGACTCATACCAATAGTACGGATCAAATATTCATTAGTGGTTATAACAAATGAACAACCTTTTTCTTGTCAAGCTCCTCATTACCTAAGTATCATAACACACTGGTCACGTGTTTTAGTTCGCATGAGTCTTCTCATCATGGCTAACCGGGCTCCGCCACCCTTGATGGCCACATCTCCCTCAGGGTCCTCCGTATCACCTGACGGAAGCGGTAGTTCTCTCGCGTCATCCAACAGTTCTTCGAATGAAGGTTTCTTTAGCTGAGGTGAAGAGTTTTGTCCTTCTGTTTGAGCAGGCGGTGGTGGAGGCGGTGGCATGGGCACGGGCGTCCCGATGGGCGGAAGCGTAGTCAACACAGTAGGCGGCGGGAGTTGAACTTTAGGCTTGCCGTCAGCATCAACTAAAGCAATTAAATCAAACAAGTCAAAATTACATTAAAAATATTTTTCAAAATGTGTAATAGTCAGTTCTGATACACTGATTTTAAGAATTCATCAGTAGGCGAGTGGCCTGCTATTGTATTGTCTAGGGCATGGCTATTTAGATATGAACATGCGCGCCACGTTTCTAGGCCAAATTAAAAAGCATTTCAGTCAAAAGAAACTTTCTTTTGAAAGAAAAAGCTCTTTTCATTTTTGTCTTATTGAGCACTTACGCGTTACAATTCCAGGTGGTGGTAAAGCAGCCAAATTTGGGACTAAACCAGGCATAGCAGTGGGAACACCGTTCCCAGCTAGCAAGGCACCGCTGCCTGGTGAAAGATCATCGGCTCCGAGCTTGCCTTGCAGGACGGTGCCTTCGAGGGCCTGAATTTTGGCTGTGGCAGCAGCGGCTGCTACTGCTGCTGCCGTCGGTAGAGGTCCGGCCAAAACTGGAGCGACTGGGAGTAAAACACCGAGATTGCCAAGCGCACAATCTGATGGAGTGATGGCACGTCCCACTCGCAAAAACTGTCCCCCTAGGTCGAACAAATTCATTGAGGTGATAGCGTCAGAAGCCGCCTGAATAGTATCGTATTCGATAAAACCGTATTCACGGTGCTTTTCTGTGGGATGTACCCCTGGTGCCAGTTTACAGCTCTTAATCTTGCCAAATGCTTCGAACACGGAGTGAATATCGTCTTCACTAAGATCTTGATGGATTGACGCGATGTATATGCGTGACGACTGCTTTGCTTCCTCCATGATCTGGTCGAGTACTGGCGCAGCTTGTGGCATGTTTGATGGTCGACCAACCTAATTAAACACGCGAAAATATGAAAATAAATTTAGTTCTAATGAAATTGCTGTCTCTTCCACTCAAGTTGAACACTCGAAATTACTCAGAATGATTGCTAAAAATACCCGTATTGAAAAATCACTGATTCACAATTTAGAGCTGAGCAGTGGAATATATTACCTAATGGA
Organism: Varroa jacobsoni; assembly: GCF_002532875.2. Classification (NCBI taxonomy): domain Eukaryota; kingdom Metazoa; phylum Arthropoda; class Arachnida; order Mesostigmata; family Varroidae; genus Varroa; species Varroa jacobsoni. Next base: position 3,513 of record NW_019213677.1, read on the forward strand.
AAACGTAAGCAATGCACAAAAGTGTAGCAGAACTTGTGCTTGATTTTTTTTTTACCTTGATATTTCGTCCTCCCATAAAGACACCGTTCATTTGCTCAAGGGCAAGCTGCGCAGCTTCGGGTAATTCAAACTCGACAAAGGCAAAACCTTTATGTCGTTGTGTAACAGTATCGTAAGACATGTTTATCGCCTTCACTGGACCGAACGGCTTGAAAGCCGTACGTACAGCGTCCTCTCGCAATTCAAAACTAATGCTCCCCACATAAATGCGACACATTAGAACGAGAGCCTGTAAGTCCAAAAATTGCATGTAAGCAAAAACGTGTACCCGCTCTCTGCGTTATTTATGAAATAAGACGCGATAGGAAGATTATAACTCATGCTTGATAAGCCTCTATTATTAGCAATACCTCAATTGTTTAAACGACATGCATTTACCGCAAAATAGCCTAGTCACCGCTGTAATCTGTACTCCATCTGTCAGCGATCTTCGCCGTGGTGCAAAGGGTTCTAGGTTCACAGAAGCGATGCTGAATTTTCCCGATTTTTTTTTGTTTGTTCGTTCGTTCGTTCTGTATTTCGCTGTTGAATTTAAACATGATTATTATATTCAGACTTACGTATTCGAGATACTCTATCAGCGTTTGACTAGAAGTGTAGTTTGACGACGTCTTTGTTTGCCAGCAGGATTCTTGCAGTCTAACCTGATGTCGTTGCAAAGTCTTCTGTTGCTGCTGTGTATGGACCAGCGTCTGTTTGATGATGACCGTCTTGATGCTCTGTTCCATCGCATACTTCTTTGCCTTGTCGAGCATTTCCTGCTGTTCGGGCGTTAGTTCTGGGAGCTGGAAGTTCTTGATTTTTTCCAAAGTGACGTGGGCCTGCTCCCTCAGTGCACCTGGACCTGCCAATACGGGCCCCGTTTGGATACCTGTAAAACACTATCCGTTAGCTAAATTGATCCAATATCAGAAGAAAAAACTATATAGAAATAACCGTCGACGAACGTTTACACCTACCAAAAACTGATTAATACTAATGGCCGCCATTCCTCGATCGTCGTTATCAGCACCATACTCATGGACAAGTGTGCATTCCTGGTTAATCTGCAACGCTCTTTCGCTGTAGCTATTTTTTTTTCTTGTCTCGGTTCTGCCGCCAAGCAGATTCTGACAATATAAATGCTCGAAGTTAGCAAAACAACGATTGTAATAGCAAAGCCTAATAATAATAATTATTATTATAAAGGACAGAACATTATGAGTTTGCCTCCAGCCGCCCTAGGGTAACACTTTTGTGGAGTGCGCTCATCGTCTTCAGATTATTAGAGGTAAACCATTCGATTTTTTACTCCTCGTTATGATGAGCGTGAGAAAACAGACGAGAATATCAACAGTGATCAAAGATGACCTGTCGGATTACATCATCTTTCGCATGTAAACTTAACATAAGTATACCTAATGGACATCGCAATAAACTACCGGGTAGTGAGCTGTATAGAAATTTCGGCCGCCACTTTGTAGAGGGGCTACACTTTCAACTTGAACGGGATGACCTGGAATAAACAAAAAAAAAAAGAATATATCAACCTGGGCAATGCCATCATTGCCGTCACATACAACCAATTTGAATAGCGGGGACAGCCAGTCCAATACTCAAAGAATGAAAGGGTCCGCTATTCATTAGACTCGATCTCAATGACCAACGGCCGTTCGGGAAACTACAGACAGAGCTAGGTAATATTTTCAAACGCTCAATAGTTTCAAGCGAACGAAAGATGTTGAGTTAAAATCATAGTTGTCACTTTGCTCGATGGCAGCTTGCCTGTTTTGTTGGTACCTGATACCTGCTAACTATTTGGTACAAACAAGCTTTGTTTCTCTCTCTCTCTCTCTATTTCTCTCTCTCTCTCTCTCTCTCTCACTACCTCTACCTCGCTATATCGAGAACCAAGTGTCTTATTTGTTGCCTATTCGAAATGTATTTGCTGTAAATTGCTCTCGAACTCTCGCGGAGTCGAGGAGTTTCGCCGGCGAGGGGTCTCTAAGAGCCTTCAGATGTCGTTCTGGGTTACAGTCGACCGAGAAGGCACGGCGCAGTGGCGGTCGCCAAGACTCATTTTCTAGGAAAAGAAGAGAAAAAAGATCAAAACAATATATAACAGTCACGAATTAGATCTACCAAGGCGTGTCCTGCTAAGCGCCTTAGCACTTGCGCCTTAGTTAGTTACTATTAACCTGATCGCATTATTGAGAGCACGTCCTTGAAAGAGCGTTGCAGATTAGGAACGGTCTACCCTACGAACATCAATCGAACGAGGCACCGGTTCTCGCCGGCGTCCTTGTTTACAGTTTGTGAAAGCCATCTCCCAGGCTAATACATGACTAATAAACAACTGAAGCAGATCAGACTATATAGGCCTCCGGGTGGATCTGCACGACACCTGAACATGGATGAGGTCCAACAAGGCCGATATTTCAATTTAACACGTTTTCTTGTTACGATATGCACACTTCTCCGAAGCACCAAAATGTGACGCATATTAATTGAGCATCTCTAATCAACTTCTATATGATTCTAGCTGTGAAACGGCGAATTTGTCAAGCTGATCGGGTGTATGTCTTCGCAGATCCTGGCCTTCCGATTTCCATCGTTCAATTACCCCTTTGTTGATTTTCGTCACCTCTTCAGCTGTTGTTGAGCTTTATGCGATTGCCGGCCACAACAGTGTGTATGGACGCGAATGTTATATTTGCTGCATTGCCGGTCACACGCATTTGGACGTGGGAAGATGCAAGGCAAACAAAAAAAAAGCAAACATCAACACCAAGAACTACACCAATGAAGAAAAACTAATTTTACTAATAATAATAATAATAATAACAATAATAATAATGATGATGATAATAATAATACGAAGGGGCTTTAGTAGAAAGCATTGTTGCTGCGTGCATTCTATTCTCCTGTGGTCGACTAATCGTCTCACACCTTGTGCCACGCCAGCACACCTTACTGTATCTGGAACAGCCTTAATATCTGGAATGACGATTAAAAAACGATCGGCTGAAATCTGCGTACCGCCACTGTCCATAGATCGTTCGCGTGCTTTGTTGGCTTGATCGCACCTCCGCCAACGACGCAACAGATGGTAGCTGTAATTGCTGTAACAGTCGTAGAAGCTGGAGTTGATTCTGGCTCGCACTTGTCTCATGCGAGAAAAAGATTGCGATACAGGGAATAATAGAAAGGAAAAGATCAAAATACAACATCAACGCGCACGTGTCTCCCTCTCCCACTCTCTCTTTCTGTTTCGATAGAATCAGTCAACTGTTATCGGTTGTTGCTGTTGTTAGTTACAGCACGCCCATTTGCGACACGCGCGCTTCACTATGCCAAGTCACAAGAGGCTGTATTACGATAGCGGTCCTCGAGGCCCAATACAGCCGTGATTGAAAGCTGGGGCCGTTGTTGTTGCCGCCGCCGCAGGCATGGTTTAGCCGCCGCAGCGGAGCCTACGGTTTGCAGAACCTGTCTACAGTTGGTAAACCTGTGCACACGAATGAAGTTAAAAAAAAACAAGAGAGAAAGAGAGAAAAACGCAGAAGAACATATGGTGGTACAATATCCCCATTTTTTTCCCGCTGTATTAGTACACCGAATGAGATCTCTGAAAGTAGCAGCTAACTGAATGGACAAACAACGAGCCAGCCATCATGGTAAGGAGTCATGGACATTCCACAACATGGGACGAAGCGTCGTTAACATGAAAACGCGAAAAAAAAAACAATAGAAAATCAGCGTCACGCAAGCAGGCCAAACACATCATTTATCCTACACAACGTATCGTAAGGCGCAACTGACTCATGGTAGAACAAGGACATTTGCATCCCTGTAGCCTTCACGTCAACGACCCGTATAACGACAAACTTACCATATTTGCTGTCCAACTTGGGCTTCTTTGCTTTCTCCGCCTGCCAGACGTTGCCGCCCAGGTTCGCCTGTAAAAATATATATAAAAAAATAATAGCGAAGGCATAGATCTCTTAACGTAAACGACCTGTTCGCTAGGAATATCAAGGCGGAAAGCCATTATCTTCTATACGATAAACAGCATGCTGTAAAGTACTATACTCGTGCAATAATTCATGGTTTTCATGAAGCTAAGTACAAATGATTTGTGACACAGATTCAAACTCGTCGATGGATTTAGCAAATACGTAGTTATTGTACCCACTAATTTCGGCCAGAGGTTTTAAAAAATAGGTCCTTTAAATATTCATTACCAAATTGCACTACTACGGCTACTTTGGACAATGTCGCAAAATATGCACTGGCAGGTGTCTGTTCGATTGGACGACCAGGTTTTCCAAGAACTATCCCGGCAGCCATTGCAGCAGAGGATGTAGTCAGCGTGTATGGGACGATTTACCAATAACGATGTGTGCTTCCAGGGTCAACGATTAGTTCGCAATCGAGATAACAGGAATTACCTGGGGCGTAGGTAGCTGCCGTGCCGTGGCGTACATCTATGTTGATTTTCAGGAGCCCCCCTTTTTGGGAAACACCAAAAAATCCGATCGTTATCAGTTCCGTTTCGCTCTGTTTCACTGTACAAAACAAATATGGCAGATTCGTTCTGTCGTTTAGGGGTGCAGAGGGTACGGAAACTGGGTTACCTGCGAATAAACGCGGTAGTAGTGTGCGAGATATCTTTTATAAGCCATTAGTATATTAAGAGTTTAAACAATTAATGAATGTGTACATTCTAGTGACGTATATGTTTCCAAATTGCAATAAATAGGTAGTCGTCAAAGTTTTCACAACTCAATTTAAAGACCTAACGCCTGCGCTAATTAGAGGAAAGTCGGACTTATCCAAGACCCATACAAAAACAGCCCCAAGAAAAACTCTTTTTTGCTTTTGGTTATTCCGAATGTTCGATAGTACGGTACAGCTCTGTTCTAGAACATAGAATGGTTTCATGGGATGTGTTAAGTGGCATTAAATCGGTGACAAACAGGCGCTTGGCAGATATCGTTTGATCCTGTGAGCTGCGCTTTTACGCAAGCGTTTCGAAATCCACTGAAGTATTGTTGTATGGCTTCCATATAATAAGGCAGGCTTATGCTGCGCTTGAGGTCGGCAAAATCTGAATGTGTTACGCTAGAATAGCACTACACTGTTCAATATGAATACAAAAGAAACTGATGAGCAGCAAAAAATGCGGTTCCAAATCGAACTAGAGTTCGTGCAGTGTCTGGCGAATCCCAATTATTTAAACTTTCTGGCCCAGAGAGGCTTTTTCAAAGATAAAAGTTTTTGTAACTACTTGTCATATCTTCAGTATTGGAGCCGACCAGAATACGCAAAATTCATCAAGTATCCAATGTGTTTATATTTTTTGGAGCTTCTACAGTATGAGCACTTTCGAAGGGAGATCGCTAGTGGACAGTGTGCGAAGTTCATTGAAGATCAACAATTGTTACATTGGCAACATTACACGAGAAAACGAGCTAGGTAGGTCAGGCATGGATACATTTCGTCTTGTTTTTTTGCAATGTAATTCTCGTTCCTTGCTCACTACCATATCATACTACAAAGAGATAACATACGTTGAGTTCTAAGTAATGGTACAATTATTAACCTCATTAATGCTTCACTGACAAGAAAGCTCTTGAAAAGTACAGCTGTATATTATTGCGTGGATCATGGTGACGTTTCATCAGATGCCGATTTCTTGTCACTGTAAGATGGGGTCTAGGATTGAAACTTTGCATAGGTACACTTCGTTTCGTGTCTGAAGGAAAGATTTACTATGCAGTACTGCACGCGAAGGATGAAACATACAAAAATTGAAGCATCTATTAAATACCGGTTTCTTGATCGTGCCCATTTTTTCGATGATTGCCTTCTCAGCCGGTGGAAAATGAAGACCCGTATTCGTAGTATAAAACTAGCTAGCAGCTAATTTAAGATTTCTAGGAAGATGCAAAAGCAACACCGAGTTGTGCAGCAAAATGGGAGCAACTCGGGAGCAGTTTATTATAAGTAGAAGACATTCGTAGAGAGAACTTAAACTGTTATGAACTTCACGGATATTTACTGGCTAGGATAGTATAGTAGCAATTTACACGAGGTATTTTCTTTTAGTACTTCAATTTTTCTGAACTTTCTAGGTTACTTCAGCAGTGCCAGGATCCGAAGGATATCGGGGGCACTAGCTCGGGTCTCGCTAGCAACGGCAGCGCTTCGCATACGGGCACCGCCGTTGCGTGTCCTGGAAATACGGGAAATCAGGTTCAGGCAACACCTTCAACCGGAGCCAACAACATACCGTCCATGCACATTAAGTAAGGTTCCGAGACTCGAGTGGTTAACGTGAGATGATGTCTATTTATATGCTAGTAAGTACGCGTTAGAAACAGGCGTACGTGTTTGTATATATGAAGAAATAAAATGTAAATATTTCGTATGAAAGCGAAAGTAATAAAAAAGTGCAAGAATGTAAATACACAACTATGTCAGTTAGTTTTTTATAGCGGTAGATTCGCGTTAAGTAATTATAGTAATTTATATAGAGTATTGATCTTGTAAATAAAAAAGTGCATTATAGGAATAGTCTTAATATATATATATTTTTTTTTTATCAAACATCCAATAATTTTATTAATATATATTAATTTTAATTGTCAAGTTAAGAAAGAAATAAACAAAAAAAAGTCAAATCAAAACTTGACTTTTGTATTAACTATTTTGAGAGGGTTATTCATCTTATTTATCAATATCGTTCTCATTATCTTCAAATTAATAGTTTACATTTTACATTAAAAGAAAGGGTGTATATGTTGTTATTGTTATTATTATTATTAATTTTATTTTTCCTGGGTAAAATTTTGTAAATATATTTTATTTTATCTTTTTTTATTTAATAGAGGTATTTAATACTAAATAGAGCATTTACATCTTCTTCTTTAGTTGTTATGTTAGTATTAATTATCCATTTGTTAGTGGCGTTGATTTTTGTTATTAAAATGATTGTTTTTATAAGAAGTTCATTACGAGCAACGGGGTAGAAAATGCGACGTTCGAAAAACATTTTTTTCGCGTGTAAACGCACGGTAAATGGCGGGTCTTTAATTGTCAGCTTATGTTTACATATTATCAGCTTGGCATGAACGCTGATATACTATAAGTAGTTGTTTTGAATAGTTGCACGGTAATATTGCAGTAGGTCAAAATACGGAATTGACGAGTTAGTGATACGTGTCTTCCACCAAAAACGTACGCGGTGCTAATTCTTGTCGCTAATCAGTTTAGGGAATGACGGATGTTCGTGGTCAATTAAAAGTTGCCTCTTGCGATTTTCAATAAAATACTGTTGCTATATTGACTTCGGTAATTATTATTAGGCTGCCTGTCTATCAACAAAGCTGATTTCGCAATGAGATGGATCATTCAAACCGAAACTGGCCCACACTTACTCACGTACAAACAAAAAAAAAATGAACAGAGAACATTTACACGCCAACTACCCACATCACTTGAGAATTTGCATTACGCTCAACCAGATTAATGGCATTTATACATTTAACTGACCTAATCCCTGCTCGTATATCATGTGGTGCGACAGTATGGAAAACAGGCTGCCCTATGAACTAAATACTGAACCTACATTATTATCGTAACAGGTAATACACGAGCAGTTATTTGTTGCAACCAGAAGCGATACATTGCAAAGGGTAAGTGCATTAAACGAAAAACACGAAAACTGTATTGATACATTTGTTTTCACAGTTTATTAATGTCACTTGTTTTTTACGTATATGTACATCAGCATAAGAAACGTGCCGATTTATATGTCAGTTTGAGTAAAAAATACACCTGTTTGCCATGTCGTGGTAACGACCGTATTATGGTCACTAGAAATAATTTCGGCATTCGTCGACACGTTCCGCTGTTACATTGGCTGTGAGTAGTACAGGAACAGCTTGGTAAAAACTATTCAGTTTTTAAATTTCTTATTATTATATTACAGATATGCAGTATAAGTGTCGATACGTATTTTTATTTTTCTGAATCATGCATGGAAAATTATTATCCCTTTTGACAACGCGGTCTCAAGTACGTTTCAAAGATTCATGAAAATGTCTGGTAGTTGCATTTGGTCAAAACATTTGCTCATTAAAAGTTATTTCTGGACTACTGGTGCCAATATAGTGGCAAACAAATACATATACGGGCGTTCTGGTGGTTTGTGTAGATTTATTAAGATTTGCTAACGAATAAATACGTACTATACAATGAATAAAACAATAATTGTAATCGTAGGACTTACAAATAATATTTGAATTACGAAGAGTTGAGCCAATGATCTAAATAATGGAAGGGGCGCTTTTTAGTAAAACTACAGAGAGTTAAGGAGCCTAATAAGTTTTAATTTTTTAGCTTTTTTTTTTTCAATTGTAGAGAGCCTTAACAGATAACAATTGCTCATGGAGATATCCGGTCACTGTGTATATATGTCCGTAATGGCTTGACTTTTTGCTGTTGAAAAAATGTGTCTATTTACCTAAAAGTGCAATAGACTGTGTACTCTGTCACAACATTTTTATATGTATATTCTATACAAGCATACTCAAAACCTTTAACATATCTAACAATTGAAATAAAGTTCAGTTTTTCGAAGGTGTCTATTCGTCGATTGCCTCCCTCGTCCAGACTGTGGAAAATTAAATCATCGAAAATAGAGATGATCTTCTGAGATGGGTGAACCAGGCTAAATCATAAATAATTGGTTTGAACAGATCTTTTGCCATATGAGATGCAGTTTTCGAATAGTCTTCAGATTCGGGTCTTTCTTCTCAAAGGCGGAGAGGCACATTTGACTCGTCGATAAATTGTCCCTTGACATACTTGTGTCGCATCAATTTTCTTCGAAGAAATATATTGTAACACCCGCTAGTGTGACCAAACTGAATCAAACAATTCTGCAAAATGGTGTATGTCGTATAATGGGACCCCGAAATACTGTTGGGTGAGTGCCTTGGGGTAAAGTATTACGTTCAAAACTGCACGTCCAATCAACACTGTTTTCCGTCTCTGAGACAGTTGCGTTTGCTCAAGCTAATATTAATTTCTGAGAAAAGGTATGCTAGGAAAGAATAAGATGTTGAAGGCCTATGCCTTTCGCAACTCGGAAACGAGATCATCAAACGATTCAACGAACCATGGTGCCGCCGCCCGTACCTTTTCGCGAATCTGGAAAAGATACAGTACAAACATGAAACTATGGTATAACTGAACGAGCAATTATGGAAGATCATATAAGCGCATAGTGTCTTGCATCAACTATTTCTTCTTTAGGCATAAAAAACTATAATAAATAGCGATACTGTTTTGAATAGTTTAGATTTGTTGTATGTTCCGAGTAACTTACGAGAAGTATGTTTACATTGGAAAAAGTTGTCCAATTTTACTTTTATATGGTATAAATATTAATATAAATAACAATAATAATGAATATAAAAATAATAAGGGATTAAAAAGGAT
>NW_019213677.1:13161-23330 GCF_002532875.2 Varroa jacobsoni
ATATATACCTTTATTTAATCGTACTTGTTATGCTACAGAGATAATTAGCTGGGCTTGAGCTACTTGTTAGCGGAAATAATAAAAGATATAGTATCAAAATCTAATATATATATATTTTTTTTTATTTCACAATGCATTTTGTAGCATACAATGAAACAGAATCGTTTCATACCTGATTACCTCCGTATCCGATAAAGGCATCTGCAGGAGGGCAAGCCGCAAGGTCCGTAGCACCATCACCAACCTGAAGGGTTAAATTCGTGTTAATATCCATCCACATATGTGAAAGAATGGTCATTTCCATAGTTCTTAGAAGCGTATTTTCTATTTTGCATTTATATATTGCAAAGAGTTAGAAACCTGATTACAGTACGGCTACAACATACCATGACAACTCGCTGATACCCGAACTTCTTTTTAAGAAATTGTACAACGCGCGCTTTGCCATCCTGATGACTCGTCGGCTGCTTTTCTTCGAAACCAGCATAACTGCCATTAAAGTAGAACTGCAACCATTACAAGTATAGAATACACCATCTCAGCAAATAATAGTGGTTTTCTTACTATATAGTAGAGAGAATCTTACTTGTGATAATCTATCTATTGACAATTATTAATGACAAAGCTAATTAATGGCCTAATGTCTACATATTGTGGGAATAAGTATTGACTTTTCAGATACATTTGCAAGCGATAGATTTTTACAGATTACTGGTCTAGTTTTACTTAGTTTTTGAAGCCTGATGGCCATAAGTAATTGCTACGATTAATACCGTTGCTTGGAACACTGTCTATGTTCGTTGTATCTTGGTTGGATAATCACCTTGAGCTGGTTCGCAAAAATGTTCTCATGAGGGATGGAAAGTTCGGTTGCAACTGGTTCAATGATCGACTGGAACCCGCCAGAGACGAGATAGACGGCTGTGTTACGCGCATGCAGATGACCAACGAGTTCTCTAAACCAAAAAGACGACGAAATTAGATAGAAAATATATTACGGAATAAATAATTTAACAGTATAGACCGTATAGATCAATTTACTTGATAAGGTACATCTAAAGATTTCTTCTGAGACGATATTCAAGACTCTTTTGGGATGCTACAAGATTACAATCAACTGAAAACATATATATATATCTCAAGAGTGTGATTTCGTTATTGTTCCAGGATGATGTTGTCCACCTTCTAATGGAAGACCTCAAAGTATTTAGGTCAAGTTGTACTGCATTTGATTATAAAAACTGAAACCCTGTCCAAATGCCTCATTTGAGCTACGTTTATGATGACAATTATTCTTTTATCTTTACGGTAACATCATTTAATAGAAAAAGCACGCGGTGCACTTCCGTCATTTTGCTCTAATCCCTTAGCCAATATTCAACGCGGCAAGAAAAAGCGAATACCCCTGTGATAGAGGTAACAACATCGTCATCTCAGCTTAATGTTGTCTTAGACGCTGCTAATAGTTACCACAAGAAGCTAATCGGTCAGTGTATGGGTCACACAAATATATTTGGCAAACCAGCGCTATGTTTACTACCTGCTCCGTCGCCCCAAGACCTCTATTCCAAACCGTTCTATAGTGATCCCAGATGCATTTGATTTACAACATCATGTTTCTTGAGCTGAATTGAAAATTTCTACCCTTACGTCTGCAAAAAAAGCGTGTTATTAAGGTAGATTCAGTTGCTGCTACCAAATCGATCATTCTATTGTTCAGGCGAGCCATAAATACTCATTTACTTATATTTATATTTATTTTTATATATTTATATGGCAACACTCATCAATACATGAGGCCCGTAACGTTTGGTACTATTGCCACAATAAAACGGAGAAACAGTGTCCTTTAAGGCTCCACTGCAACGGAAATCGCCGTTTCCATATTATAAACGAGAGCGAAACCGGTAGCGCCAAGCTAACTGCAACAGGCGGCCATCCTTCGGTTTCAGGGAAGCCGTCTTCAAATAAACATTGGTATGTTGGGCAACATAGATGAACATTTAAAACACTGTCTCCTGTTAGCATTTTGGCATCGAATGGCTGTTGCCACGCACAGTCCAGCTTTTTTTCTCAATAAAAGCACCGCGGAGAGAATCGAGGCCGATTTGCCTGATTTACTTTCACATATCTCAACGTTTGCTACTAAACTATGAGCGATTCAACTATTCAAATATCAATCCGATAACCTCAAAAAATAGTGATCAGCCAGCAACTTCTTCAACTGTTACATAGTTTCCTTTTTGTTTTTTTGACGAGGATGTCTATAGCACCAGTTTTCGTAAATATTGCTTCCGTGCTTATGCCTTCGTTCGCTATCGGAAACCTTCCACTGCGCGAATTACCCAGCTATGTGAGTTGACTTGTGCGTGCTATTCAATCAGTTCAAATTATTAATTGCATTAAGCGTAACACCAATGGAATTTCGCGATTTGCTAAGTGAAGTTACACTTTAGTTAAAGTAACGGCGAAAGCACTGGTGAAACCCTATATTGCCGTGGTTGTAAATGAGATGCGGTGTCCGCCAAAAAGTCAACAGACGGCACAAGCCAACAGCAGAACAACAAATGCAGGTACACAGACTTAGTTCCAGAAATGATTCGTAATTAAAATTTCAACATTATTTTCCGCTCAAGTGGTCTGCGATCTAATGCTGAGCCTATTTCAGCTAATTTCATTGACGGAATTGCCATTCAGAAGCAAATTCTTCGACAAATACATTCAGTCGGATTGCATTAGTCACCCAATTATTTCTGTATAAGCCTTCTAATTGTGTCATATCAATCACACATGTCACAATAAATAACATCAAAATATCAACTAACTATTGCTTCTTTTTGCAGGAAACTTTCTTTAAAAATTTATCCAAAACAACCACGAGTGTGTTTGTCCTTTTAGGGCATTGTACACATACCAGACAACTAAATTGAAGTCTGACTACGTCGAGTCGATACCTAGACATGGCGTTATGCTTGACAAAAACAATCCTCATTATGAGACCGCCCTTAAATGCATCTTAAATCCGTTCATTTAGAATCTAAATAAGTGTACTCTATCTATGGACCCTGAAAAATGATGGTTCGTACATTCCTGCGCAAACATATGGACTTTTTGTAAAAGAGCGGCCCTAGAGCTGAAGGCTGAAGAAGATTATTAGAGAAGCCGGCGCCTCAGTTCTTGAGCGGGTTAGACAATAAATCGATTGTACTATATTATTGCTTTTTCTTGAAATGAAAATGGACATCTAATGTCCAACCGGGTTTACTGGTTAAGACTCCCACAATACCAAACGAATGCCTTAGCAGCGAAGTCTGGTCTGAGTAATGCATTAATTGTTAACCTCCTTGGAATAAAAGATTCCTACGTTGATACATAATAGTCCTAGTAAACAAAGCAACGGACATCCGACTCGAATGACGCTCAAACATATGCAAGCTGTTTCGTCGTACGTTTCGAATACTCTAGATTATACGTAACACAATTCAAGTAGTGCCATTAAAAAGAAGTGGTGTAAATAGACATTCACCAGAACTGCCTGTATCTCGTAGGAAATTGTTAGGCGTCAAACTTAGAATCGAACGTCATGAGGAAATGTCTTATATATGTATCCTAAATCTATTCCGCGCACTGTGTTCCCACCCATAAACGATTAGCCGCACATCCTAAGAATCACCTAAGCTTGGTTACCACTTTGATATACTGTAATGAAATTTTTAGGCTGTAGAAGGTACTGGTTAAATGGATTTTTTTAGCCTCTTAATGATGATAAAGTAGTCATAGGAAAAGTGTTAGTCATAGGAAAAGATTAACACAAGGGACACAACATGCCTTACAGATATCGATCAACAGTAAACTACATGCAAAAACATTGAGCATATCTAACTTCTCATTACTTTTGTCATAATGATATAGCTACTTGCGTAAGCAGAAAATATCGAATCGTTTCACATGACTGAATGCACGCTAGTACATTCAATCGTTTGATGTGGTAAGAAAGAATAAGCCTAATTACTTACTCAATGCCAGGTGACAACCTAGGCGGGTTTTCGCGAATGTATGTTTCCACCATCGCCATATCTGGTTGAATGAGCTCAAGACGTTTCGTGAGCGCCTCACGGAAGGTCATGCCACCTTTCATTGCTTTCGCTGTTCTATTATGAATATAAAACACGAGAACAGTCAATAGCACTCATCAAAAGAAGAGTTAACAAAATTGCTTCAATTTAAATCGATTAACGAATGTATACACCAAACCGCATATATGCCCAATAAACTGCAGAAAATAATGCGAATCATGGCTTAAGATATTGGGTATTCAAATTTCTTTTTAAGAGGTGACGGTTTTGACAGTTTCATGGCAGTTTCCTTGTAATTGAAGCAGCTTGTGGTGGGTTTTATACATAGTCTAGATGAAAACGCTTACAGATCGGCAACCTCCTTGTCAAGTCCTGCAAAACGTGCCAGCTCATCAATTGCTTCATCCATACAAACCTGAAAAAAATTATTGCCGCTAAATATTATGCGTGTCATTATTATGCTCTGGGCGCTTCACTGATATTGAATGTTATACGATTGATCCAAAAGTGAGGTTTTGTGCTACACAGTCAATTTAATGGCACTGTATATCGGGTTCAACAGTTGCCGCATCGATAGAACATTGAGTTTTACATAAATTACAAATTATACTGCCTAAACCTAAAGGAAAATAATAATAATAATAAAAGTAGCGAAGATAGTACATACTGTCGAGTCAACATCGAAACAGACGCAGTCTGCCGCACGCCACATAGCTTTCGTCTGGGCTTCTGTTAACGATAAAGGCTGAACGGGCATTTTTCTAGCAATGGCTAAGCTGTTCGTACTACTCAACGAAATCTGTCTTATCAATGAAGGCTGAAAATGACAGACGAATATTAAATTATTATTAATAGCCATTGGTGCTGAATTAGTCCAAATCCCCCTGACCGCTGCGTAAGATTATGGTGCAAAACATTTGTAACGGTGTAGCAATTAGTGGTCATTACTCAAGATATAGTGACTACTCATTATCGCGTCAAAAAGTAATTCCTATTGACACTGGCTGTGGCATTGTAAAGCCCCAAAGCAGTTTGAAAGGAAAGGAGCGGATGCTTTTCTTCCAGGTCTGTTTCAATTATAAATTCATTTTTTTTCTATGACTGTAAACCTGTTTTTGTTCGCTTTTGTTCAGGATGCCATATAATATTAAACTATCAATGATACATTAATGTTTCCTTTATTAACATTATTCTAATTATTCTTTACTTAAATAAATTACTAGTTTACTTAAATTTAATTTTAGTAATTTAGTAATACATGCATTGAAAAACATCTACCTATTTTTTTTGTATCATTATACAACTGCATGTCAGATATAAATACAAATTTGCATTATGTTACACATTGTCCACGTTCATCACGACGAATTTCATTGTCAAGGTTGTTTACACTAGCAATTAGTTCGTCAATCAATCTATATATACATTTTTTCACCATTTACAGGAAGTCAAGCTTTTTTTTTATTTGTTAATATGCCTACGCACGACGAGAATGGCGAGCCAAAGTGAAATTTCATTGAGCAAGGAAGAGACGTCTGCCAGTCTAGAAACTAGTTAACAATGATAATATTATTTTACCAATAAAAATGAATTTTTCATTTCTGCTAAAACATATATGCTTCTGCGCAAAGTGAAACACTTCTTATACTCTTCTATTAAACTTTAGGTGATAAAGGCAATTTGAGATGGTCAGAGCACTTGGGTGCGTAGCAATTAAAATGTCCTATTTAGTCTATGATTGAACTCACCTTGCAAGATGCATAACAGAAAACTTGTCCTCACAATACTTTGTTATCTTTAAACTCAAAATGCAAGTTATATATAGTAACTATAAACGTAAAGACTGATTACAGTAACTTCTTATGTAAGTAGATACACTGAAATATAGCTCATTTTTAGCTCTTACTATTTAGCTATTTTTTAGTCTTGACTGCCCGCCCTTTGAGGTGTATTTTTATGTAAGGATTAGAAGCGATACTCAATACGTAAAACATGATGGATATTGTTAGCACTTTCTGGTTCTCTGTTGTGATATTGCGTAATCTATAGCTCTGTAATAGTTAATCGGCAAATAACACATGATCCCTTTCGAGTATCAACATGTTCTGAATTCATTTGACGCACAAGTGTGTTTAGAAAAATTATCTGTAATAGGTGTAACATCTGCTTTGACTTACGAGAACTGCATAAGCGAATCGTATGTTATAGTTTTAAAATATCTTATATATAATATCGGTGGTCCACTAGATGAGGCCACTCGAGATTGAAATAGACGTAGATGATCTTAGTTTTTATCAGGTATCGGCCGACGATGTGGACTCGACCGAACTCTACATCAGATAGCTTCCATTGACATTGTATACTACAGCGTCTTACCAGACAATTATGAGGTTCGTTTTAAATAGCAAACTCCGGTTGAATTTTCTTATTGTTAACGTTATCTCCGTGGCAAGAGACGAGATGTGCTCAACTGTATAACGAGATAACGTAGACAGTTCGTTCACGACTCTTCCGTTACCTAATACAAGCTAGTATTGGAGATATCCCAAATATCTACACATGTCTATTAATCCGTATCTGTGCTGCACTATAATCAACTAATAGTCCATATATTTGTAGACCATTGCTAGAATGCAACTTACTATTTCAAATGTTGTTGATTCCTTTATTTGCTCTGTTAAACATGTAGAGGAAAGAAGCGAGCCAAAAATGTGTTGATAATTTTTGGTAAGCGATCGGCCAACCCTTTATTGACTTTCTTCGAACTTAAAATCGAAGCCCGTTTTAATTGAGATCAAAGGCCAGTTATCTTTGTACTAATTATCTGCTATCCTAATTATCAGCTGAATCTCACGTAAAGCACAATTATTTACAGACTACGTTCAATACCACATTCATTAGTTAGATATATCAGGAACGAACCACTGACTTACTTCATCCACACTCATACAATTTTAATACGGTTAAGCCTTTTACAAGCAACCTTCATAAACGTCATTTATAATCTAGTGATAAATCATACAAGCAATTCTACAATAGATCTATGAAAACACCAGTTCGAAAGCAATTATTACCATTTTTTGAATGATATTTAACACCAATTTCCAAACCGCTACACAGCTGTTGATGCAGTGAAATTACTATCACACTCCACGAACTACAATGACCTGTAATCTCAGTACGATCCACAAATGGCTACGTCACCTATTGATAAACAGTAAGTCACGAGATCACAGAAAAATGAAATGACTTGATCGAAACTATTACAGCATACAATTAGACAGCGCCTTAAGTAACCCTTTCAATTAAGAGTTTTCAAACGCTGACCGTTCGTAGCAAAACATGTGAGACAGACACTGCAATAAAAGTTCAGTGTCAACCTATATAGCCGACAAAGGTTGCCATACACTCGATCCATGATGACGTATCGTGCACAATCATAATCTTATCACAGAGATCTGGCGAGTGCCTTCCTCAGATGGTAAGATTCCCGCACCTAGGTTAGTTTCTCATATTTTCCTTTTTCTGGAAACATCGCCAGCAGAGATCAAAAAGGAAGTACGTGTTGAGCGTCCTATTGCTTTTACGTATGATAGGGTCTGGCTATGGTGAAATAGCAAAATTGCTGCAGTTTCAACCGAACGACTACTTACGGTATCAAGATTCATTACAAAGTTAGTTAGGCATAACTCTTCCATAGAGATACGAACTACAACAGGCAGGATAGCACACGGTTATCGACATATTGTATGTCTATGAGTACACAGAGATTGTCATTATACGTGTTACCAATACGAACAAACGGTATCCGGGCCAAGTGAAATTTACAAGGCCTCAATCGCAGCTAGATCTACATAGGATATTCCTGTTCCAAATACAGTTTCACAGTGTCACAGTGTCCCAGTAACAGCGCAATAGTAATATGCTTGCATGCTAAAGTTAAAAACACGTGGTAGTCTAGGTTCGGACTTCGGCACTTTTCGTTCGGATTTTTTTATTGCTGGGAACCAGCTAACCGTAGTAATGCCTAATGACATACATATACATATACAGTAAGCTAGATATGAATCGAACTAGACCCATGAAAATCGTTTGTGCACGTCATCTTTAGTTGTTTAGTAAACTGTTTCTAACTTCAATTGTTCCAAACACTTTCATATAATACATATCCTCTTTGAAAGCTACATCATGGAAATTTAAAAAAAAGTTCATCCTACAGAGTCATCTAGGCTATGTTCTTGGTTGGTTAATTATGTAGCTGCAATACATACCTTAGTATAGAGCAATAGAAAAACTAATGTGAAGTAGGCAAAGGTGCACAAAGGACAGAAAAATTGCACACGATTATTGGACGCAAAGTTAGAAGAACAAATAAACAGGTAAACTCTTATCATGAAACTCGAAGGGGTCTTATTTGCCACTCTCAGTCGTCAGGATCAAACGCTTGCCAAAGGCAGCTAATTACAGACAACACGTTTTTTACGACGATGAGGTGTTTCTTATACTTCTATGCCAAAGAATCCACAGTTTAGCGGAGGGGATATTACCTAGCTGAACGATATTTTAAGTAAGACGATCGTTGTCGGACAGTAGTGGTTTAGGGTCAAATTAACCACTATAGGCTGATGTGACGTCGATTTTAAACATTGGATGCACATATATATGTAGTATAATTACTTATATATTAGTTATTTACTAATTGTAGGCCTAGGCGTTTTGTTGTGTGTACCTAGTTGTCGTTTATGATTTCTTGCAATCGTTTGCGTCGCTTGAAAATTTCAAGCAATTTTGTCAAGTTAACCGGAACGGGAAACTTTGCCTGATAGGAGATGTTACTAAATGTTTCGAGACGAATGAAACATCGAGTCAATAAGATCGACGAACTGATTTTGTAAGTACTTACTATGAGATACAGACTACGTGTTCTTCGTATCATATTTTACCCCTAACTTACCTTTAATCTCAGCAGTAGCCGTTCGTTTCCGTACCAACGTTGCTCAAAATTACCCCATCATTATTACTGAAAGATGACTATCTGAGTAATACTATGGGAGGACCTCCATTATTCCGAATATGAACTTGCTGCTATCGCCTTTAATAACTGGGTGATTTCAGTTCAATCTTGGAGTTCATAGTTTCCGCTAGTTAATCTATTTTTAGCGTAGCTATTTAAAATTAGCATATACGTAACTAATATTTTGTATGTGGAAAAGAGATTAAAACGTTCCGCCAAGCTGTTGGCATCAAAGGCTAAGTTACTTCAAAGATACCTTAGTCCACTTATTTCTGCTACGTACTGACGCAACCAGGCATCAAATTTTCGCTCTTGTCATCCAATTCATTCTAAAATATTTATCGCACCTAATTGTGCTTTCCTAGAGTGAAAGTGATCGACTATAAGTAATGTCATCAGACAATTTTTCAGAAATTTTCATATTTCCAAAAATGAGACGGCAAGCGGTCACTAGATCCTGTCTTGCCATCTCGTGATTAAGTGTTCAGTTTTAAGATTGAGGTTTAGTTCCCGTTAAGCTAGTGAACAATTTGTTAGCTCTTTTAGTTCTATAAGTTGTCGATAACAAGTCTGTTTACCTCCAAAGTTCACATTATTATTACTCATTACATTACTGTTACATGACTGCCATCGTTAGTAAGAATTTATTTTTTCGAAATAATCTTTTGTTTTTACTCCCCGCCTCTCGAAATCACGTCTTCGCAATTCATCGGTGAGAGATTCTAATGTGACGAGATATCCGGATATTCGTCCGTCTTTTTCGTCTATTTCGAACATCCTTTTTGGTAATTATAGACACTGTTGCCACGAAGTTTCGCGGGGTGTCCAAAAAACGATACCCGACTCTATATATCCTAGATATTTCGAACCTGTTACATGCTCACAGCACCTATGAAGACAGTCACTTGGATATTTCAGCCGAGCTTTCCTCCCACGTACTCTCCTGTTTAAAGAAGCAATTATTCTTTGTGTAGACTATGGTCTCTAGACATTTGTTTTATATTTAATGTCCGCACGTATACCTAGAAAATAAATGGAGTTTCTTGTATATATATATATATATATATATATATATATAT
>NW_019213677.1:23430-76423 GCF_002532875.2 Varroa jacobsoni
CGTTTGCTCACGGCAAACGATCAGTTCGCTTCTACCGATTAATATCCATTTAACCTGTAAATTCATTTACGACTATTCCCCTTAACAAAAACGTGATTATCGGTACCGTGATATCGATGAAGGTCTTATTGCATTTAAACAGTCCGTTTTTTGTATTGCGGCGATGATTAACCGTAAGTTTATTATACAGTGCGACTTTAGGCTGACTCTGAACTGTCCTGCTGTGTCGACAAATCTTCAAATTCATCTTCAATAGTGCCTGAAAGACTGCTAGGTGATCTAGCCTGATTTATCCAGAGTTACTCAACAGGTGGCAGAGCAACCATGCTAGCGGTCCTTGCCTCTCTCATCCTATTTACTTTCTCTTCCTTTTCATAGGTCTTTTGTTGCCATAATCTATACGAAATTATCTCCGCTGTACCACAGGCAACAAGCCTTTAGGAATTCTATTGGCGTTGGAAGATTCAGCTTCTTTTAGATCACTTGTTTTGATCGCAGGATAGCACACAACAAGTACCTCTAAACCTCACTATAAGTTACCTGAGTTACTTCGCTTCTGTTTTTATACCGAAATCAACCCGAATTCCATTATTTTTGTGTGACATTTGAACCACCATCTGAACGAAAGAAAAATAACTTATTCAAGTATTATTAGACGACGTTTACGAATAACGCGTTTGACATCATAGAAGCCCCAATAGTGAATGTGTAATTCACAAACAAAACTATTAGATCACGATGTTTTCCCAAATTGGGGACACGTTATTGTGTGCTTGTGACTGCGTCCAGTATCTCAATTTAGCAACAGATTTCTAAACAGCAATTTATTCGAATTGCTAGCTTGACTTCATCTAGTCTAAATTCAACCCAATATTTCGTTTCGCGCGACCTATTGAAAACTGTTCAGGTCATACTGTTATGCCATTTCGGAGCACTGCTCTCTGGGACACCCTTGTCACGAGCGGATGAAATTCCTCGAGCTTTCGTACATGAACACCTAGCTGGCTGTATCTGTTCCAGGCATTCGTACATTTAGACATCCGATACATTTAGAGGTAGTTCGGATGAGAACAAATCTGATAAAATTGCTACTTCGCTGTTGCGAAGCGCACCGCTTTACGATGTTCATCTGGTAACTAGTATCCTAGATGTTAGGCCATGAAATACGAATGCCTTAAGAAAAAACGCGATTATAATGAGATTAATCAGATATTTGAGGTTAGCAATTCTGAATCGTTATATGCACACTACCTTACAAAAGTCGGCGGCTGTAGCTTGTCTGATACAAGTGCACTTGGTCTTAACGATAGCTACCAGTAGAATAACTCACTACTCCATTCGAACTCTACTTGACGACTATCTGTCTGGCCAACACCCAACAACTACAGATTATCAAAAAACAAAATAGATTTTAGGTGTCATTGAGTTTTTTATTCATATAATAGTTGGAAAGCTATTTTGTATGGAGCGAATTTATTTTTAGACACAGAAGGACTTAGTAGAAGTTCAACTGTAATATAAATTGTTATATCGTCTGTAAACTTATTTCTGTGAAACCATATATTAAGCAAATGTCAAAGCAGTAATCATCGTTAAAATATAGACAGGGATCAGTACGGACCGTAATGCATTTAATGCAGATTTCCGATCCAATGTATCCATTCTTATGGCTTTTTTAATAGCCCTTAAGTCGATGAAGCACAGTTACAGGTAAAAAGATATGACTTTTTACTGGTCTACACAATACAGTTTTTACCATTTGATACATTAAAAAAACGTGTTATAAGGGTGGCCAATCGATATACAAACATTATCGATCCGATTTTTCCGTTCTTGTTTTCACATTCCTTTCCGAGATTTTCCGACGCAATACAATTTAATTGCAGAGTGCCCAATTATCTTTATATCAGATACCGCAGATCCTTTTAAATATCTAATAAGCCTTTTATATTTAAAAAAAAAACCGATTATTCTGCGAGAAAAACAGAGGTGTACATTGTTAACCTTGTTTACAATTCATTTCCGCATTAATTTTACAATTCGGATTATCTATTGAACGCTCTAATTACTCCAGTCGTAAAAAGATAACCCCGCGATAATCAAGCGTGGACCACTTCGAAGCTGCAGATCTCATCACACCACAATCATTTAAATGCCTATGTATCAGCATTACTATCTCAACAGGGGCCGTTACCACGTTTGATTTTCTAGTGTGAGCAAACATTACAACCTAATGAATTATAGCGACAAGTGATGATGAATAGCATAAGCGAACCGCGTAGCTTTGATAACGGAGCGGTACACAATATACGAGCTTAGCGCACTAATAGCACCGTGTTCATCACAGATCGCTGTTAACAAAACACAAACATAATCAAATGTTTGTATAGAACACGGATGCTAAGTTATTATGTCTAAAATTAGCGAATTTTTTTTTCTCTGCTAGCGTCTTTTATTGTACTGCGTACCTCTTAAACATATTGTAGATCTCTGCACAAAACGATTTCATCTCCTTCCGCCCTGACTGACGTATTTCTCGCATGTAGATGCTAGAATTGCTACAGTTGCAGAAGTTTCGTAGGTGAACTTATAACAGAAAATGTACACTCGTTCGTGCTGCTAGTAAGAAGGTTCAGTTTCACTTTATGTATTTGGCCTCTGAAGTAAAATCCTTTGCAGAGTTTACCAATCCATCATTGATATTGTTAAAAACTTTTCAAAATACTTCAAACATTTAAGAAATTCTCGGAGTTAGAAATAATTCATTTCTTTAAAAAATCACACTTTCCAACCACACTACTTCTAGCTTTACGTACCTATTAAATAATACTTAAGATATAATAGATAGCTTACCCATTTCACCTTTCACATAGTCGAGAGGTCGCGGAGACGGTCGCAGGCTCGTACTAAGCGGTTGAAAGAGTCCGCATGTAGCAGCAGCGGCTATAGTAAATACTCTGTCTTGCTGATATTTCGCCACCTTTAGAAACTGTAGTAAGAGCACCATTCGCAAGGTGGATTGAAACACCGTACGTATGGAATGGCACAGCACTAAATTGACAATTCAGAAAAACATGCACTACTTAAATCACAGCTGATAGAAAAAAACGATCCTCACAAACATACACACAGTAGAACAGCTGTACATCAGCTACATCAACCACAGAGAAGTAACTATACTACAGTGTTTTGTGTCTATCTTATTAACAATGTTTTAGACAACCTAGTACGGCTGATTCAGTCTCAAGAACATCCCTCGAAGCGATGGAGTATGAAACTTGAAGAACATTATTGCTGTGCACCATATGACTTTTATTGCCTCACGGATGTGGATATACTGAAGTTGAGCAACAGAAAACTGAAGATGGGTGTCAATCTCTACTCAACAAACTCTCATCGGAAGTCCTGCAAACAGATACACAGCTTGACCCAACTTACGTACCGAGTCTTCAAAGTATCTGACTGTCTTATCAGCTCTTATGTAGTCGCGCGAGTCGGCTCTAAGTCTGATTGGAACTCACTGGCTGCCTGTTTACTATGACATAGACAACAGCAGAAAATGAATCTCTTCGAGCTGCGTCTCAAGAGATATTGCATGAGAAAGGGCAAAAATGACGGGCTTACGGAGACACATAGCAGTTGATAGTCGAGGATGTATTATGTCGTGGAAGATCGGGGTAGCCTTTGTGGAAAGGGTTCACGTGAAAGAGGCTGCCAGAGGCCCGCGCGCGGGAACGTTTTAAATTTCGGTACAAGAGAGAGGGCATGCAAGGCCGCGAAAATCGGCTAAGATTTGAATTTCGCCCGGCTGCCAGCTGAACCGCTGTTGGTGAGAAGATGAAAGAACGACAAACAAGTGGATATCTCATACATTTGTCTGGGTCTATATTTAGTACTATCTGATTTGGGTAACGGTACATGTTTATTTGATATCTGTGTAGGTAATTAATACTCCGCTGTCGTTTTCCGCTGTTGTATTTTCATTTGTGTTTCTGCTATGCCGTGAATTCGTACTGATGCCAAGAGCTGTGTGAGGGTGTGCGTATGAGAAACATTGTGAGGGCGTTTGGGATAGTAACTCCGTGTATCTTTAAAAAGGTATGGAAGAAGGCCAAGCGTACGCTGGATATTTTATAATTCGATAAATAGGTCTAGGGTATTTAATAGATGTCTATGTGATAGGTTGTGTTGTCATTTGGAAATCTAATTGCTCCTCAGAAAGCCATTGCAATATTAGAAGGAGGCAAATGTACGTCTTCGTTGCTTGCCTTTCTATAATGTTTATATCTTAGTCAAATAACATATGCTCTATTACGATTAATCGCTTACTTGTTAGTGCCGCAGTTGCTAGCTTTCTCCACGTACTCAGTATGTATTTTCTGTAGGACCACTTCTTTGATATACGATATACGCTTATATTTAAAAAAAAAAAAGTATCCATTTATTTTACATGACAAAGTAGAAAATGCCTAATTTCGCGCCCACTGGTTGTTGAACGTTACTCAACCCTAATAAGTTAGCTTCCGGCTCAAGCTCCATACAATTAATGTTAGCTTTTTCTTAACATACATAAATCAAGTCAATATTCAGTCTTCAATTAGCGCTGCTTAGAACTTCATTTATAACTGTTTAGACATTAAGTTAGGTCTAAGGACCCTAAGGCAGATCTTTTACAAATAGCGGTGCGCTATCGAGGGCTATGGCGTGTTTTAAGAACCAAGATTTGGTTTGATTTGGCCAAATCCTTCAAGCTCTTTTGACAAGAGGTGTTCCCAGACAATTATGATTCCGTTGAAAGCGCCTAGGGTCAGCTTCAATTTCGAATGACGCCAGCGATGTACGTAAACCGTTCTACTTGTGATGAGCGTGTCGAAAGCAGTACGGCGGCCTCCACGACGGAACTTCATGGCTTCTGCTTTGTCACGTTGATTAACAATCCAGCTTTATCCATGGAACACGATACCATAACGAGAGAAACCAGCATCGACGGCGCCTAGCAACTTTCTATCCTCTGGCTTTCATCGTGTCCAATGTTGACTGGACGAACGGCTTCAGCTGGGCTATTTTATCATCAACGCTCATTGAGTTTTCTTCTAGTATCGTCGACATATTCGTATATGAGTGCCTCATAAATTGTGCTTATCAATGACGTCAAAAACTTTAGAGGCGTGCATTGCCGCTGCTACTACTGTGAAATACCCTAGCTTCAATGTACGTCGGAGATGTCTTGGTAATCGCCCAATCAGACTTGCCTCCTCTTCGGCTAGATAAATTCGATATTTTTGAGTAACACGAGTTTTTTTTTCTATTAAAGCATAGTGGTGCTCTTGGACAGGCACATAACGCACTTTTATATTATCCCTCCAAAACCATTCGCATGTTGCCATCCATAACAGCATGTTCATTCTAGGACACAATACACTGAATGGTCGTTTCCAGATTAACGGTCCATAGAGCCGATGCTATAACACTGAGGATTTTTCTAAATACGAATGGTAGCAATAGCTTTCACATACTTGCTTACAATATGACGACCTGAAATGCCATAATGAAACAGCTACTTATGCACCTTCAGGTATTCACTATGACATCAGTGTCTTTATATCCAACCGTCATTGCGTCGGAACGTTGGCGGGACAGTGATCTTCGTACACTTGAAGGTGAGAAAATACGCTACAGTAAAAACCTTCAGACACATGAGAAAAAGAAGACGCTTGGTTTACTATGAAATTTTGCTAGGGATCCCCTACACGTTTTGGGTTAAGCAATACAAGCTTATCTAAAAAAAATATTATAGAATACTTCTAAATATAACAGGAGCATTATTAGATGAATTTGTAGCTTATGCCTGATTATGAACAAAACAAGTTAAAAATTTGTCTCATTTTAAACGGCCATCAAATATCGATCTAGTCACAGCTCCAATTCCGTATGTATCGTAGCATACAAAAAACTTTTGATGTTGGGGAATCGACTGGTCTGTCTATCGTAGATCACCGGACGTTTGGCTGTAGGTAAATGGCCCCGGTGGCGTTTTTTGCCTTTGTCCATTGTTCTCCGTATTTTCGAATTGATTGAACTCGTTAGTTTTGGTTCCTAGCTTTTCGAGACTTGTTTTTGTTATAAACCATAAGTTCGGTTTGCCTGCCGCTCTGGCAAGACGGATTTGCTACCGGATATTGCCAAAAATGAAAAACTATTCTGAGCGTCAGGAGCTGCTCGTACGCAGATATCCAAGTCAAATTTTAGGAATTCGACTGATGGCTAAAAATTCGAGTGTTATGTCACGGTCGAATTGGACAGTCTATATTAAAAAAAACTGCATTTTTCATACGCAGCTATCACAGATGTCGTGTATAGGGATCGACTAGGCCGTGTGGATTTTCTTCTGGGTCCTGGGCAGGCAGTTATTGTTGATGGCGGCACCTGTCGTGAAAATCGCGAACATGGCCTTCTGGAACATTTGGCCAAATTACATCGCAAGGTTTGTAGAACAAATGGTTATGTTTTTATTAGATGCGCATATTAGCCAATATATATTGTATTTGTTTACACTTGCTATGTGTTTGTTTGCACTTTTACCATCCGCTTATGCATATAATGTATGTAAGTCACCTGTCGATAACTTGCAGTCATGCGCTCGTCAAGGTGGTTCGTCGCTACGCCACGTAATCGTTATTTCAGCAGCTCCTTCTGTCGATCTGCAGTTGCTCTGCCACCGCCTTGGATTTAATGTCTTATGCAGCTTCGAGCAAGCAACCTCAGATATCTTAGTGCACCTTCTCAAAATGCTCTGTTCCAACTCGAATAATTTCTTTCCGAAGATTACCGCCTCGTAGGAAAGCGAGCTATGTTAAACTGTATTGCTGCCATATACGGGTTATATGTGTATAGTTCAAAAAAACTATGTATAAAGTTGAAATAATAATTATCTTAGATGTCCTATGGAGTACACGCAAATTAACGTAGACTCCAAAGTGTACGCCCTATTCAGGACGACACTGTACATGCGTCCAAAACACTCCCAAAATTCAGGACTTTCAACCTGTTGCGTAACGTACAAGCCAATAATGTACAGCGGTTCGATATAGACTAGTAAGAAGGTGTTGATAGTACTAAGGCTGAATTTTGTCAGCAACAAAATCGATCCGTAGTAAATTATCGAATTACATATGACTGCGGTGAAATTCCATCGGAAAACTTGATTTTGTGGATACTCAATGTATGATGTGTGAATGTGATAGTACGTTTATGGATGATCTGAGTGTGAGACGAAGCTGACAGATTTAAATTTGGCAATGATTTTGAGAAGTACCAAGCTGCATTTTCACATTCTTTATTTGTACAAATGTGACATCGTTCAAGATGTAAAATTTAATTCTTTTTTGTTGTCTGGGACGGAACTTTATTGGTTTTATGTGGACCTATTTTGTGGGAGCTCATTTTAAATTGGGAAGACCACTCTGTTCAAGTTTTTTTTCTCTACGTTTTGTAATGTTACACATATGTTACTCGCTCTGTTTAATATAATTTATTACAGGTGTTTTGTGTCCATGGTGAATAAGAGTTATCAAACGTAGCAATTTCATTTGGTGTTATTGTATACAAAAATACTGAAAATCTATTTGAGCTTACTTTCAATTAAGTAGGACTAAATATAATTATCATAAACGGAACCCGAATAAATAGTTGAACAATGAGGCCCAATCTGATACACAGAAAAGTATAACTGTTACAAATTTCTGAAGGACAACATTTAACTGTATGTAAACATTGAGTAATTAATAATAATAATATCGAAAACGGTAAATCCATCTGTGGGCCTAAAATCGTTCTACTACTTCTTTGGTTTTTCTTCTATCAATTTCTCCATTAATTCGATCATACTTTTTATGCCGGCAACTTTTGTCAAGTAGTGAGGTACATACTGAATTAAAATGAAACTCAATTCTCAATGAGAAACTCAAGTCTGCAAATCAGTGAATTTCCTCTCACTCTCCTACTATATATTATAAAAAACGTTATTATTATAAATCGAGCAGGAACAAACTAATAATGGAAAACAAACCGTGTGTGAAATGAATACTGATTTATTGAAACATTTTTCCGTCGGTAGAGTTGATACTATACAAGTACTTTATACAGAAGAGAAACTCCGGCAACGTAACCTGGCCCGAACGAACGGAAAAATGTGAAGGCGATCCTGAAGAAGCGAGATATCGCTTGATTATTCTGTTCCACCCATGTTGTTTTCGTCCAGGAACCAGAATGTGATCGTTGTCGATAAACGCCCAATGTGTTTATTTATATTTATGTACTTATTATTAATAATATTACCAATATTATCTTTATGTATATCATTATGTACAAAACACAGCTGATAGTTGATCTCTCGTACGTTTCAATCGCCGTTTGTCTCTGTTCCATTCGATCAGTTAATTCATTCACTAATCAAGCAATCGATACATCATCAATCAGCATCATTCATTTCCTCAGTCTGGTTCCCTTCCATATGGAATAGCCGTGTGTTTGCAAGTACACTCATCAAATACATATCATTTACATAATGATGATCCATCTATTAATTCTGACTTCGTTAAATCGTTTTTTTCAACGGCTCACATTCTCGATTGCGCCGGCTGTTTCCGCACACAACCGCTAACATATAGCCACACATACACACACACAACTTCTCTAGCAGAGAAAAGTAGGACCAGCCTATACAAAACCATGGAGAAAATCGTAGGAAAGCATGAGACTTCCGCTCAGCATCTTCACACGCAACCTCGCAAAGTCAGCAATCACCGCGACGATAAATGGAGCACAAGCAACACGCGATTAAATTAACCTGCAGTGCGTAAGCATGGTAATTGGTCGATTCTTCATTTACCGTTTGTTCCAGCTATAATTCCAAATCTCCGTCCATTTATCGTTGGTAAAGGGGTCCGAACTTAATTGGACCCTTTGAGGACAGCGCATATGCAGATTCTTTCCTGCATAGATTCCACCCCTGTCTATAATGTAGTGATATCGTCAAAAGACTGCTAGCACGCGCAGGAGAACGCAAGGCGCATCTCAAGATTCACCGTCCGATACGACCTGGCCTTGCAGCAGGCTGCTATTAATGGCGAAGTGGTTTGTTGTGGAAATACCCTTATACCATTTCTATATAGATACATCTTTTGTTTTTATATTTATAGAATGGATGCGTTTCTAGGGTGTAATGTATATGCTTCTACTACGATGAAGTATGAAGCTATGTTCTGGTCGGTGATGAAAATAATGATTCTATCTGTACACTTTTTGCTCGTCTCGAGGTGACTGTTGCTTTTCCTTGTTAATTATAAACGCATAGTCACGTTAGTATGACCTTTCCACTCAGTGTCGTCGAAACATTATCATCAAACACGCAAATACTTGTGTCGAGTTGCTGTCAAGTTTGCCATTAACAAATCAGGTATCGCTGATTAAATGTTTGTGCACTGTGTAAACTTTCCACTACCGTGAGCAAAAGCATAGGTATACTCGCAAGGACGATTTGCTCAAATTTAATGAACTCTATAGCGTTTATCGTTGTTTGTGCTAGAAACACGTTTGGTTTTAGCTTCCTGTTTGACGCGGAGACCAAGATGACCCGAGACGAGCGTTTGTCAAATGGGAGATTGTTCCTTGAGCAGCGACGGCAGTAGAAGCAGCAGATTGCAAACAATTTTCTATAGCTACTGTCAGTATTTTGTATGCTGATTGCCATAATTATTTGTCTACTAATTATTACATTGGTGTTCAATACATCATCGTTATATTCTATCAAAGCATCGTTTGGTCGCAACAACTTTACTTAGTTACAGTTCACTTTGTAATTATCAGTAGTAGAATTTTCACTGGTAGCTACAGAATTCGTTTATAGTTTTACAGGTCCTTTCATCTTTTCAGTTGACTCTATCAACGTACAGGATTCGCGCACGCTATACCCACTGATCGGTATGGTGAACGTGCACGTATTGGTACCATGATCGTCAACACCATCGCTAATATATGGAATATCGATGACCATTGTTGCTACTCTTTTCCATGCAATTATTTTCAATCATAACATATGTCCTATTCTCATATTATATATGTATAAATAGTTCTATATGTTGAGATTTAGCTAATAGTAATTATAGCAGTAGTAATGAGTAAATGGCAGTGTTGATTGTTGGGATTGTTCGAGTGATTTACACCCGTTGATTAGGCAAAGACAGTGTCGACGGTAGCCGTCGCACCGTTGATCGAACAATTTGTGGCAGAAAGTGGTCACGCTCAACTTGCATCTCCCGCGACACGGCAGCACCTATTGTGTGACGCTGGCTGGGTACAGCTATGTATCTATTTAGTGAAAACATGTTGCATGTCCCGTAAACTAGTTTGGGCTTATCGTCGTGACTCGGTGTTTGGTTTTGGCGCTTATCGCAATTTTCTTACACACACACACACACATATATATACTGAGTGGAATAAGGATCTTTTAACAGTTTTAAAAAAGTCACTTCACAGATACATAGTGTGTACGTTTTCGACTTTTATATGTACTGTACAAATATAAAATAAAGATTCCTAAACTCTCGCCCTATTACATATAATAACCCTGTACTCACACAATTCACAGTCCAACTACAAACCTTATGATATTGTACATAAGCGTACCAAATCCAGACGCACAGCTACACCAACAAAAGGCTGAAAGACACAGTGGCATAATACACAAATAAATAGTACAGGAGAAGAGACACGTATGTTTCAAGCTAGACCTGTCCTAGAATTCTTACGAATAGTAATTCAGTTCCCTTAGCGCGTTTACTAGACCCATAAAAAAAAGTCAAATATGTCGCTAGAAGTTGACGATCCAAACATAGTCTATGAAAAGAACGACTTCGGCTGAATATCATTTAACCGGAAAGATGAAAATGTTCCTGATCGCAATCGATAGCTCTTGTCGAGACAGCACTTCCATCAAACAGATAACAAAAAACAGACTTATTATACAGACTACACAATACAATTTGCGGCAGCTGATTGCTTAAGGAACATCCAAGCTTCCGCGAGTTTAACCTAGACCGGCGTCAATTTACCGACAGAGCGTTTCAGTCTGTGTTTTAGGTAGTAGTGGGATATTGAAGATCGGACGCTTCCCCGTCCCACACCCCAGCCTAAGAAACAGGAGACCACAGTATTACGACTCCACCTATTATTTCACAGGTGTACAAAAAAAAAAACAGCGAACGTGATAACACCCTCGCGTCATCAGAGAGCAACGTTGAGTATAAAATTATGTTTTTGCTTTCGTATTGCAAATTTTTTTCGTTTGTTCAAAACATACGCGTAATACTGGTTTGCCGGACTACTTGTTCGTGCCACTGAGATTCACCATCTGCAGTTGTTTTTTTTTTGATTGTTGTATTATTGTTGTCATGTTATTGAGTTGTTGTTCTTCATCTATTGCTACTGTACTTTCGTATCCTCTATAAATACTACTTGTAGGAATTTAGATATGGCTAATGAGGCCATAGTTTTTACTCTAGTAGAGCACCTTTGAAATAAGTTTCAGCCATTTTTTCGCTCCAGTTTAGATGTTTCTGTAGATTTTATGTATCATGGGATAGTAATGTCACTTTCCGTGCCATGATTCTGCCATAGTCATGCAACATATGTAAGTAAAGGGCCTCCCTTACATAGATATATACAGCGGTTTCGCTTATTCCGACCTGTTGGTGTAACCACGATAGGCAAAATGGCCTTAGCACTTAGTCATAATACGTTTTTTTTCTTTACTTCAATTTCCTCTTTTTCATTAATATAGATATCCCAACATGGTTTCTCTAGATGTCTACAATGCCACGGTCGATACGAGGGTGATGTGACCCCATCGGCGCCAAAATGAGAAAATGTTACGGTAGACCATACGGTATTTGTTTATCGGTCATGATCTACCGATCTATAGGCAGTACTATTGTAGAAATGCATTTATCCGATCGGATTTGGTAGTTTTTGGCGAGCTGGTCTACACTGCGTTTGTTCAGTTGGATATCATTAGAAGGTTACGCATTCATCACTGCTAGATAATGAAAATGATAATGAGAAGTATCATTATTGTTATCGAGATGATCCCTACATAATTGCAATATGAATAGTAAAGGTAAGTAATAAATACATTATATATATATATATATATATATATATATATATATATATCAAAGTCCAGCAATATTGTCACAATTTCCCCCAATGGTTGCGGTTAAAGACTTCTTTCCAAATTTGCGACCTTCAGCGAGCACCTTCATCTGGGAGCTTGATTTTCCAGTGGTGATGTAAAAGTGGTCCGAAACTTTATTTTCTGCTTGTTTTGGTTCAAAAGCGGATTAGGGCACCGATCATATTGATCATAATGTAAAAAGCCATCCCAAAAATTCCACCCAGCGCACAGCTCTTGACTCGTTTCAGACTAACTGCTATGCCCTTTAACCACGTAATTAGACGCGCACGCGCACACGCACACAGACATACACAAACACACAGCTGCGGACCGTCCAGTCTTCTTCCTCTTGCTTAACAATCGTTTCGGTACTTCGCTTCTGATCCAACTACTAAATAGTACTATGAATGATATATAAATCAGATCCGTGTGATGTGTTACGCCTCTGGGAGATCTGAGATCTGAAAAACGGTCCAGAAATTCGAAACAGACAAAGCAAAATATTTAAAGTAATTGCAGGAAAACCGTGCATGTAGTGTAAGGTTGTAGTGCAAGGTAAATATCTAGGTTAATAGAAATATACTAGACGAGGACCGTGCGTCAAAGACGTCCATTAGATGCTGTTATTATTTGAAACTTGCTTTACTTTTAGGTGGTAAACTAAAATGCATTTACTTTGGCCAATTACCTTTTTAAGTACAAACTTATCGTAGACCTGCTGCAGCTCTTCATGAGTGAATTCCTCCAGCACAACGACGTTCTTAAGGGTTTTATTCAGCTTCAGTGCACACTCAATACAATGTACCATATGCTTTTTATCGATCTCCTTGACAAATAGCACATTGAACACTTCCACCTGCGTATACAGAAGAACAAATTTAACATAAGTACCAATTCCAGCTAACATTAGCTATGCTTGAGCGTTAATTAACACTATTACTACCGCACACAACCATGCCCGGATGGGGTCGTTGTCGGCATGGTTAATGTGGATCTTCATTAACCGAAAATAAATGGACTCGTGTAACTATCTCTGTTTCGAAGTGTATCGGCTTGAATGCCTATATAAATCGGAACAAATCTGTGAATCTGTATAGATAACTAACTAATATCTTCTTACTCAAACAGATAACTTACGTCGCAAGTGTTGCAGTAATAGGTAACTTCATCATCATTTCGTCCATGAAAGATGATGTCCTTCCCCAACCTGCGAACAAATCTTCTCTGACGTTCAACGCTTCGCAAGCTACGCATTAGGCACGTTCTCATTATATCAAACATTCGCTCATCTACGGGCTGAACATTACGAATACGCCTTTGACGATCGTTCTCGGTAGCCTTGTCGCCCAAATCCTGCAGCTGAAGGACCTTGTTCATGAGACTTTCGTTTCCATCAGTCAACTTATTCAGCTCAGCTTTATCTGCCTGTTTCAAGTTTACAAACTGTACATTGCGGGCGAGATTCCAGGCGAGGTGAAGCATTGGTACAATTGACTTAAAGCCCTGCATTTTATTCCATTCGTAACGTTCGACACCCAAACGGAACTGGTCGTAGTTGAAGGGGCCGATGTTCCAGGCGATATTGTTGCACCAACCAGAAGCCTGGACCCAGTGCACGCAGCCGGCGTTGACGAATACCATATCGCCGGGTTTTTGAGTGAATCTGTACACCGGAATATTGGCTGCTATCAGGTCGTCTTGGAGAGGCCACCACGAGCCAAAAAGGTAGCTGGTTCCATTCTTCTCACATAGAGCATGGATATCACCCCAATACGCATCGTCAACGCCGAACCACTCACAGTCGCCAGGTCCAATGTTGATATTTACTGAACAGAAGTTATTATTTTCCTGGTGGCCTGGAGTACGTGAACCGGGTACTTTCATGTATAGCTGTACCGTATTCATTCCGAGAATTGTATGGCCGACGTGCGACAGCATATTGGCTTCATCTACAACTCGGGTGAACGCAGGTAGCTTCTCCAGTTCTTTGAGTTGAGCTGCCCACTTCTTTCTATCGGAGAGATCAAGATTAGTTCCAAACTTGATAGTTTTAAAGCTGGACGTCCTCTTTTGCCGCTTTTGTTTTGGAGCTCCGGAAGGTCCGAAACCAGAATTTGAATCGGAGTCTGACAGATGTTCAGGTGTAGCACCGCTGTTTGGGCTTGATGCCGTAATCTTAAGATCCTCATGCTCTTTGAGCTCGCCTTTCAAGCTTTCAACGAACGTGCCCGCCTGATATTGGGCATATCGCGACACCGTTGTATGACTTCGGTGCGACTCACACCGCCAAACCTGTCGCGCCTTGTCCGCATCCCAATTTTCTTCGCAACTCTGCTGAAACTGTGTCCGAACTTCGATAGGATGCTCGGGATTGGATTGCGCCAACATTTTGGTCGAGAACAAACCCAGATCAATCTCGAGAACTTGGCAGATGTTGCGTACTACGGTGATGGGATACGACGTACAGAATTTCTTGAGTTTCGGTCCCAACGCCTGGTCAGGCGTTTGTATTGATACGCAGGGGGTGGCGGGCAGAAGTTGTTCTCTGGTCAGACGCGGTCCGTCCCTCGCCGGGAAGTGAGGTCCACAGTAACCGTCTAGCAATGTCATGGTTGGCACGATTGAGCCGATATCTTCTCGCGCACACTGTTGCTCTACCTGCTCAGAGGTCATATTTTTGTGGAAACGTGCGTTGAGCTTATCCATGGCCACGTTGACATTAGGCTCATTAGCAGGATGGATCAATCGAGCGTCGTCGTACAAGGCCTCATCCTTGGTGTCTTCATCGTCCGCGCTGTCCTCCTCAGCCGAACTGCTAAGTGAATCCCGTGACATGCTCTCGAAGTTGCCACTCTTTCTCTTGCGCAACAGCAGCTTAAGCTGTTTACGGTCATCTTTAAATTCGACCCCCTCACGGATGAGGCGCTTTATTGGATCACCCTCTTCACGTACGTTATATTTACTCAGAACAGACTGAATAAAGAGCAATAAACAAACGGACGAAAACATCACATTGGCAATTAGTTTCAGCACTGCTTCACAACTCATAACTTTCTGTTGCAATAGACGTTTGTCTATTCTGACTGATTCGCTGCAAAAATCTGAACAAATACCCGAACAGCGAGACACTTCGCGATGAAGCTAGAAATAAGCAATTCTTGTTTTGCTAAGCCAATATAATAGAGTATATTAATTCAAATGTTATGTACCGATTGAAGTGTAAACACTGGCGGGGGACCCATCGGCGGTGCCATCACTGGTGTGGCCGTGGGCGTTACGACTTCAGACGTTGAACGAGGTAACAGCTGGGGCACCTGCTGCAGGTCACAGGCGTTTGGAGGTGGCGGCCCCATGGGAAGAGGCGAGGCGGCCACCTTGCTCGAGGGGGATAGGTCGACACTGAGCGGACGGGGAATGCGGAATGGACCCCCCCGGACTGCTGGCGACGGCATGAGCTTTAAATAGAATGCAGTAAACGGAACGCGTACATTCCCGGTCAGTTAAGCAGTCAAATATGTTACGATGAAGGGGGCATGGTTATCAACTTGATTTGAGAAAAACAAAACTTTCTAGAAAACTAAATGTTGATACAAGCAACGCCAGCACATTCCGCAAGATTATCAGCTGTTAAATAAAGATTAGCAAACGCCATGTTTGCTACAATCTATCACATCCTGTTCGATTTATCATGTCAAATGGTACGACTTTATAAAACTTTCTATATTACTTACCGTGCCATACCAAAGATGTTCTATAACACTGCTTACCTTATAGATGGCATCGTCCTGTTGCGACAGCTGCTTCGCAGCCTGAGTTTCAATGGAGGACATAGTAACGCTTCTCTGCTTCTGATCTATTCCGTCAGCGCTATTGTTATTGCTGATACAGTTTTGTTTATCCTTACGTTATTTGGGGCCTGGACGAAACCTGCAGCACAGGCGCACAGGGACACTCAGGCATACACACGCTCCGAATGAGACTTTCGATTGATTAATTTTCGTTGATTGTTGAGATCGTTTGTTTTTGTCGTCGACTTCTATGGTTTTTCCTAAGGCAGTGTTTACGGCAGTGTCTCATAGGTGGCAGTGAGAGCCTGTAACGATACGACGCAAACAATATGACCAAAAACCCAGTTAGATAAGGAGCGAAACGAAGGATCCATTAAACCTATTAGCGCTGCCTGCGAAGGGTGTGCGTATGCTGCTAGTTTCTACTATCCAGTGTTCTGGGAAGAGCCACTGAACGTTTCCGTGTATTCTCTACATCGCGATGGTAGCTAGCTAATACCCAGATATCTTAAATTGCACTTTAGCTTTGGCGCTTTCGTCGCGTGAACTGATGTAGCCTAGCGGACAGACAACCAAGGAGGATTAATGAGCTACACAAGAGCCCGATTTAGAATTTCCTAGCACCCAACACACGTGGACTTGATGGGTATTTTTCGTAGAAAAAGCAGTATCTTCCCTGGGGTAACTTAATCAGAATTGCTCTACAGAGCCAAGCTAAAAGAGATGCTACAAATAGAATACATAATTGCTGTGTAAACATTTTGAAGCACGAGACAACATGCTCATTGCTTGATGTTCAGGTACTGTGTGTCTCTACAATGAACTAATAGGGAACACTATTAACCAAATAATTTAGTAGCATTTGTTATCCGTCTCATGTATTGAGGTGACGAATGTATGTTAGGTGTCAGTTGTGCCGCTGAGCTTCAATCGTACTTTCTTTTACCCATCTGAACCCACCAGCATCGACTACAGTGTGCAAATGGTATGTCATTGTGCAGTGTTCGCAAATCGCTTTTAACGACGGCCTGACAAAACGACCAGGCCAGATAAACCTCCTTGAAAAGCAAGCTCCTCTAGTCTTCCTTCGTTTCGACCCCCGATTCTTAACGGCGAGACTGACAGTGTATGTAGGATATAGGTCAAATGGCATGCATTAGCGGCTGCCTTGTCGTTCCCACTGAGAGTAAGGGTGGTCGAACTGATACAGATCAGAACGTACGCATACATGGAAAAACCTGTTTAGACATATTTGAGATACTATACGCGGGACAATTCGACCGCAAAAGAACACCACGAGCTGGTCCATTGTGGACGGCGGGTAAGAATCAACTCTCAACTCTATCAACAACGTCGATTCGATGCCTATACTATGTTACATAACAATGGACCGTATGCGCAGATTGAATTCGTGCTGACTTAAGCTCTGTAATACTGTTTGTCGATCACGATGCTTCTTCAATCATATA
This sequence comes from Varroa jacobsoni, assembly GCF_002532875.2. Taxonomy (NCBI): domain Eukaryota; kingdom Metazoa; phylum Arthropoda; class Arachnida; order Mesostigmata; family Varroidae; genus Varroa; species Varroa jacobsoni. Next base: position 40,920 of record NW_019213677.1, read on the forward strand.
TATATATATATATATAGATTAATGTTAGATACAAGAAAATATGGATAATTATCAAACACCGTTTTCGTTACGTGCACCTCAGGCGTAGAAGATAAACAGTCGTGGTACTACTTTTCAGTAATACAATAGACAAATTGGTTCTACCTTACATTTACATACACTATGCGTCCCTGCAAAGCAGTCCGCGCCTGTTTTGCTATTAAGTAGGCTTCATTCTACCTGTGCAGAGGTAAAAAGGCTAACTCTGTTTAGAATAAAGATAACGTCGAACAGCTATTGCCAAGTAGTAAAGCCTAGTAGCTTCTGTTACAATGTAGTTTAAACAGAGTTCATCACACTTATTCATTCGGCACAGTTTTCGCACTGATAATATATCCGATCGGACGATGCTAATGGCTGAAGGGTACGACGTTACTTTCAAACGTGAAAAATCAAATAAGTTACTGCTATTGGGTTACGATCAACCAAATTAACATGGCGTTTTGGTTAATATTTAATTAACTAGTTGTTATGCGAAGATTTTCTTAGGATGAAGCCCGATCCGACCACTTTAAGTGGCCGATTTAGGTCAGATAACCAAAGATCTAAACGCAGACTTAGCAATATATATTCACAAACATTTCGAGTGGTACCGTGAAATACCAACTACCTAAAAATCACAAATTGTCTATACGATATAATAATAATAATATAATACAATAATACGACCCACAGTATGCTGCAATTAACTGCCAACGGTCTGTGACATGGATGGACATTAATAGATGCTGACCAACGCAATAGCTCGTGAGGCATATAAAAATGCCCTGCGTGAATCTGGAGTTCAACAAGGAAATGGTAGACAGCTTTATTCGGACAATGGCTTCCGAGTCTAATGAGAAGTTTTTACGGTTAATAACTTCGCAGGAAATTGTAAAGCTAAATGAATCTCGAACTCGCGGCCGAGGTCCTCGAAACAATCAGACGATTAGGTCTTAGGAAAGGTCTTAGTAGGAAACAACAATTAGACGATTCGGTCTTAAATTGGCTTTTACGTTGGAACTAATTAGACTAAGAACGATCTTAGGAACGACAGTAACTTGTGATGTTTGAGAGGGCATAATCAGAACAGGACAGGACAAGCTTTACTCCGTTCCACGTGTACCTGCCTTTCGTTAGCAAATCAACAGATTCGTTGAGCTTTATTTACTTCTGTTTTCATTACATGTCGTAGCTTTGTTTATCTCTATATACCTGTAGCGAAACAAAGATCGTAAAAGAAGAAACAAAGTAGTCAATCAGTTTTTGTACCACAGTGGACTGATAGCTTTTTTTCTGGGTTTCGGACGCATTTTTGTTTCACTGAGTGTTATTGCTCACCATTGGCGACATGGTTGCTTGGCCATGTACAACCAATACAATCTGGTGTTGCACTTTTTCCGTACTTGGTATGTATTTCTGTCATGCCTACATAGATTCATAAGCTTCAACCTAGATTGTAAAAAACAACGAAAAGATACTCTGTTTTGACTACAATATACCATGCTGTGCACGATCGTTCAATTTTCGTTCGCTTCAGACGGGACATTCTGTCTGTGCTAAGCTTCCTTTTGCACGGGTGAGTTAGAAGGCGCCCTTTTTGAACTGTGTCCTTTGGCTATCGATATGTTACGTTTATAATGACGTAATATGTACACAGGGGCTCTGCATAGTTAGAAGGTACTCTAGAGCTTGTGAAAGAGATCATAAACAAAATGGGGAATTACGAAACCCAGAACCAAAGGCTAGTGGGCCCGCCAGTGGGTAAAATTTAAGAACTTCTTGGCTTTCCCATCGTGCTGATCACTCCTCCGCTCTTGGCCTATGGCTTTGGACAATTATCCGACAGATGCATTCAAGTCTATTTATGTGGTGAATAAGAATCTATGCACAAATTGCGTTCAACGTCAGAGCGATGCTTGTTGGAATCAAAATGAAAAAAAAATGTCACTTAAAATTATTCCCCAACTATAGCAAAAAGAACAGGAGAAATACTGGCTTCGAGACAGCCGAAGCGCTATGTATAAACATGGAACAACGATTTATTTTAGAAGATTAAACTTTTTTCGGTAGAAGAGATCTTTTTGTGCATCGTATATAGGTCGTGTATGTTCGATATCAATTTAACAGGAATCGATGATTGAAGTCTCTCTAGCTAAATCAAAGAGAAGCTCAAAATAGATGTTATTTCCAATGGGAAAAGAGGATCATTTTTCATAGGAACAATGTCCTATTTTTCTCGATAACGTGAAGCCCACAAACAGATTAGAGAAGGCTATTCTCCAGTTTGCATAAATTAAGCAACCCGTTATTGATCTAAAAGCATCAACATTGATTAGCGAATGTATTAGGCCGAATTGGCCGTTCATTACTCTAAGCAGTAAATACTGTCAAAATAAATTTCAAAGACAACGAAAACCACACAGGGAACTAATCGCGTATACCTCGCAGATGTATACACTTGCTTGTAAAACTATAGCTCGAAGGCAAGGGCCTGCAAAACGTTGAACGCCCTCAATGTTTGGAACGATCTGATATTAATATTGGTTATTTTTTTTTACCAATTATAGTCGGTGCCACTCAATGGGGAAAAGGTGCCCTATAAAGGTACTGTATCATTAGACAGTCGCTCAAATCGGTTTTCAGAATACAGCTTCGAGCACTTACCGTATGCAGTGGATCAGTCCAACCGCTAAAACTATTCCTAAACACAAATTATACCGTGTTCATAATTCGTATCTTATAGTCACGATATGAAGATATTTACTGCAAGAGAATCACGTAATTTTTTAAGATTGTACGAATAAACGCGATCCATTAAGTAACTTTATCTTGATGAACAACACTGCTGTTAACGTGACGTATTATTTGACAGTTGCCATCGTCATATCCGATCTCGGGAGTCTATCTGCCCTGGGCGTAGCAGTCTATTTATCCAAGCAATCTTCAAAATCTTTCAATTCACTCTCTGACACACTGGTTTCGTGCACAGCCTCGCATGCCAGAGAAACTATTCCGGAACTCCGAGTGTGATCGTTTCGCCATTATTTGTACGTGTGTATATATTATGATCTTGCCACGCAAACGTACATACATCAGAGTGCGAGGTACTCCTTAGCACGTGGTCCCCATTCCTCTCGCTAAGGAAGTTCTCCCCGACCCTCGCTTGTGACGTCTATCCACTTGTCTGTGTCTTTGTTGGAGCTGCGTCATCAAAGCTTCTATCCGATGACGCGCTCTCATCGAAGTCGTTCCAGCCTGACGAATTTGGTCAGTAGTGGCTACTTTGTTTCTACCGGTAGCTTCACGCCTTATTTGGGCTTGTTCTTTTCTTCAGCCGATTAGCGCCTTCGTCTTGGAACGAACCAAGTAAGCAGCGAAATGAGTGTCAAACAAACCTTATCGGGTGTCGAATAGCGACTGACGGGTCTCTGACATTTCTTTTTTGTATATGTTTCTTTTGTTCACTCGCATGTCGTCGCCGTCGTTATCATTATATCTTCGTTCATATACATTCATTCATGGCTACTCATGGCCTTACTCACAGCATTGCAGCATGTCGTTATCCCTTACTAGCGTACCCGTTCACGCGCGATCCGCTTCCAAGAAACAACCGCTACGGAGGTGTGACGCGTCAACGGACGCCAGCGGCCGGTGCCTGAAGCGCGTCAGAAGCTTGACGTTTGCTCTAACACTGTCCCAGCACTAGCGTTACATTCTGGTATTGCGACCGGCGACGGTCACCACGCCATCCAGGGTTTGTCGGTTGTGAGTCATGAATATCATTACGCGTTAAATTGTACATATATATTTATACATATACATACCGGGACGCCCCTTGAACTCCCTCCTGCCTAGTAAAATGACGTAGCGATGGCAGAAGATTTGGCGGCATCGTTCGTTGGACTTCCCTCTGTCACTAGCGGCGTTTGTCAAGAACGATTTGTCGTAACAACGAATCAAAGTCAAAAAGACTAAAAGCGATCGAATACACGAAATAGCTAAAAATATACGGCAACAGTTCTGTTATAATTAAGGTAAGGATTAACGTTGTCCCTTTTTCCTAGATTCCCCGTTTGTCTGAACAATTAATTAGTACTTTCAGTTCAGAATCAATTTTGTCTCGTTCATTGTCATTTTATCTGTATACGTTTTTTTCTGTCGCATCGAATACGCACCATGACGCGCTTGACAATATCAAGCAATATATTGATGGCCCGTTATTGAACTAGTCCTTTGTGGCGTGTTGGGCTGTCACTAATAATGCATCTGCCCCAGCTAAGAAAGGGGACGCCATTGATTACGGCTAGCGTAGATGCTTGGCTAAATAAAAACAAATAGAAAATATTCTTTTTTTTTTTGGGTGGAAAAATCTCCAGTGAAAAACAGCTGAACCTTGCGATTTCCGTGCAGCTGTGCATGTGATATGATAATTTGTTTCTACGGCAAAAGAAGCGTCGTCTGAGAATCCACACGTTTCCTACATCAGTAGACGTAATTTTTACTTCGACTCACCGTCCCATAAGCTCTTCGTTACTGTCATTCATCTCTTGCACCGACGACGAGTCTCATAAAATAAACATGTACTCAAGCACCTTTGATTCAACCGCAACCTTTCTCAATTGTGTTTCACTGTAGGTGCAACGTATTCAACGCAATTCGTATGTTTGGAATATATGGAATATCAATCCGTGTTTGAGCGTGGCGATGTTCTATCAAAGTTCGTGGTTTAACTCTGCATTACCGCAGAAAGTTAACCATAGAAACGACACTATTTTGTTTGTTGATGATGTACGACATTTCAACATAAGCGGCTTTCAAGGGTTGCTCTCGTTCTTCTATCGATTTCCGCCGGTTCCATATTCTGCCCGTTTTCTGTGATCGCAAAAACGGGGCCCGTCTATGGAAAACGAAAAATTTGAAGAAAGGAGACCTGTCTTTGATCGCACGTGGTCGTGTGGACAAGACAAGGGCAGAAGACAGGCCAAGCCAGCTATAGCGGCTCGCCAGCCAATGATTGTTCTCTAACACTCAGACAGTGCAATTCTATTAATGGCCGAAGCGAACCGGTTACCACATCATAATAACGACGTGATGGCACAACTATCGTGGTACTGGTATATCGTTGAAACTGACAACTTCAGACCTCGTAAAACCTATGGAAAAAAAGCTTCGTTGAAATCTTTACTCACGCTGTCGCTAAGCTCTGGACCCATCACATGTTCCTTCGTCATTTTTACTAACCTCGTGTGTTTGGCCTACTCTCCAGGATTGCGGTCATGTGAGCAAAAGATCATACTATTTGGTGGGTCATGCCGTTACGGCAAAAGTTTCTTTTTAGCTTGGGGAAATTCGCCTCTTGGTTTTACAGGTTTCTCACAGTTCCTATCGAAAGAACAGATGCGGTACAATTACAGCTAAGTCATATGTACAGATGAATGTACAAATACTTCCATCTTAGTATACCGGGCATATCAATGGGTGCCCCGAGTACTTTGACAGCAATGAATGTAATTCACTTTTAGGTAACAGCACCATTTTATTTACTAGTAGTACACTGGCAAAAAATGCCAACCCTCAAACGTCACCGTGCCATCAGCAAATAGGGCAATCGGAACTTTATCCCAATTCATGTCATCAGTTTTATCGAGAAGAGATAGTGATTAATATTAGTAATGATAATATTAGCATTATGAGGAAAATCATATCGATAACTATTACTTCCCTCTTTTGTGGACGACGAACGATGTTCACACGAGTATATGAAACCATATTTAGGCTACCATCTTCCCTGTGCTTCATCCGGTACGCCCTGGGTCGGCCCAGGAACTTCGATTGGTGTACATGATCACATAATCTGAACATCATTCGACTTTTATTAGATTACAACTGGTACGTATTACGGATCTTCGCTGTTGGATCTTTGGTTGGTTTCATTGGGTTGGGTCTGGTCGACTGAATAATGGCGTGCGACAAACTTACCATGGCGTCTCGCTATTACTCTGTGACAACAAAACTTTGCTGCTGACAATAACGATGGTGATAATTATTATTACAGTTGACTCTACGACAAACAAGTCGGAATCATCCCTTCACATGGGATCGGTCTGCGCTTGCTACTCACTTGCACGGCCCCTGGCATTGAATCCAGACCTTTGTCAATTGTTCCTCTAGCCGCAACACGCCGTAGACGGCTCGTTAGTACTTACCATCGCCCGCCGCCATCTCATTGGTCTTGCTAGTCCCATCGTTAGGTTTTACGTCTACTGTAGTGGGAGTGTTGCCCTTCAAGATGTTGGTCGACACCCGCAATGCCTGTTAGTTCGTCCACCAGCGTCGCTGAAACTGATGTTGATTTGATCGCTGCCGATTCTGTTCCGTTGGTGTTTACACTGTTACCGGTGCGGCAGCACTTTCCGACAGCGACAACGATGAGTTCGCAGCGTTATCGGCGACTGGCATCGTGACCCACTAACGGAAATCGGATTGCCGCCGGTCTCAGCCGCTCAGGCTGGCTATGGCGGTGGCTGGTTGGTATCTTCTTTCTAGACGCCATCTCTTCTGCCGACCCAATGGACCCACGTTTTGGGCAGCAAATATTCTTCGGCGCCGTCATGAGCGCCTTCTTTGTCATACGTCGACGTATCAAACCGGACGAGTTAGGAAAGACGCAGTGGCCGATACCACCTGATAGGTAACTGCTGGCAGCACTACTCCCAGCTAGAAGAGTGCCATTGCAAAAAAAGAAAGGGCTGATAAATGCCACAACGCCCAACGATCGTTGTTGCAGCAACAGATACAGCCATTTTGCCGGCGGTGGCAGGCATCGGTTGAAAGATATTTCGGCCTGTTCTGCTGAGGCTCACTGGCTGGCTAAAAGGCTCACTAACTGGTCTGGAAGAACAACTGGCGAGTCACGAATCGCGGATACGGGCGCGTCGAACAGGGACTGCTAAGCAAGCAGTTATGATAAGGCCAATGAAGAAATCGAATCAAGCTATATTCTTCACTGAAGACTGCTCCTGCTAACCAACAGCTGCTGGCCGCGCTGACGTGAACAGCGAACCGAAGCGGAGTTAATCGTTGAATAGTATTGCAGAGCAGAAACACGTGCGTCTGCTCGGTAGACGACGCTACCGAAGGTGAAGCAATAACAGCAACAGAGATTTACGATTTGAGCTGGCGCTTCAACCACGCGAAGCCACGCTGCGTGTTGAACTTCATTGACGCTGAGACGAACAGCGCTAGATTTAACGTTTCCAAATAAACACACAACCTAAAGGGGAGACGTGAGATAAGCAACTGATGTTTAGGAATTAACTATGTGGGCACTGCGACGGAGGGCGAGAGGGAGAGAGAGAGAGAGAGAGAGAGAGAGAGAGAACGAGCTGGGAGGTTAACGTCGAGCTTTTTTTTTAATATTATGATGGGGCAATGTCCACAGGTAAGGCTAACGCATTCCAATGCCCAAAATATAGACAAATGTGTTAATAAGTTTGTGGTGTTTTCACACTTACTGCCTGCTCAAACAAATAAGAAAAAACCTTCGACAACGTGGAAAAGCAAATATTTCAGTAAAAACCTTCACAAATTATACTAAGAGCTGAATGAACTAATTGCTCGTAGTATCCATCGGCGGATTCTAGCACATTAAGCACATGCGAAACAAGCAGGAGTTCGTGTCTCAAGCACATGTCCATCCAATTGTTGACTTTGCCTTAATATTATATTTACCTCGAAACAGACGGAAGCGTAAATTATGGCAGATTGAAGACGCTATGCCTGGAGCAATGCTTAACACACGTAGAACTCCAAACATTTAGGTTAATAATACAACGCAGAAAAAGCGACGCCGTTTCGCTTAGCGCACAGATACACATAGATGGATTAAAGGCGAATTTGTTTCCTGTTACTTTTGTCGTTATTTTTTATTATATGGTGTCAACCGGATGTTGGAATCGCAGATACGCCACCTAAATCACATGCGCTCGTTTGAAGTAAGCGGACTCAAGAATTCAAGCTATTAGGAGCGTATAGCACAGGTCTGTAGAACATCGTTGTGACGATGCAGTACTAATATGGTGGCTTGCTAAATTTCGTCTAGACTGAAGGATAGGCCATAGGCACGCGGTTCGTTCCGTGCTTTAGGAGGCCGTGTACAGTAACGCGCATAACAAAAACAACAGACCTGGGCATACAACTCGAAATAGTTACTGATTTCAGTTCCACATGCATAGTGATTGATGATCAACAATATATTGATTAGCAGATGAAAAAAAATCCCAGTAGCAGCTCATTCGCCCAGTTGGACCATGTGCTTCTTATACAGACAGCACTAATGAAGTATATTGACCCCGCGCAACCACAAAGACCCAGTTCTACAATCTACAAGAGATCTGCCGTGTTTGCATTCGTCCAACCGGCATGGGTTTAGAAAATCTATGCTATCTTCCCATTTAGTCAAAGCTGTTTCGTACAACTCAGAGTTTATGCCATACCCATATTTACGGTGCATAGGCTGTATCGATGTTGGTCGCTACTTGTCTGATCGTTCAGGCGCCTGCTAGTGCGGGTGGATCACCAAACGGCGAAGGTGAACTGGTGGCTGCTATGCTACCAGGAAGTCGTCAGCGGTTCGGAAATTCGCCGGATCCATCGTCCAAGAAGCACAAATGTGATAGCGACCACATGAGCTTCAAAGTCAGCGTTTGCCCATGGTGCAGACAACACTTTTCGGCACCTTAGTATCGGTACGAATAACGAAATCTTAGGAGCATTTTGAGCGTGGGGCATCAAACCCTACCCAAAATAAATACGCACATACAATTGTGTAGCATTAGATACCCTCATTACAGAGAACTAGATTGTCTCCGAGACAACCTGCACAACTAATTGGAACAGCTACTGATGGAGAGGTTTTTCGAGCTCAGTGTTAGTCGAAAGCAAAAATGCTGCTTCTAAGCATGGAGGCATGGAAGGTCCGCATTAGGCAGCATTGTAAATCGATAGCAAGATCATATTTTTTTGGCATGTAATCATGCTAATGGCGATGGCTTTAAAGTAAAATAGGAATTATTTTTCCGGCTTTAGCACTAATAGAAAATAGATCGCCGTTTTAGCAGGTATGGCATATATATTCAACTTTTCGAAGAAACTTTTGTTGTTTTTTTCAAGTGAACTGAACTTTCCAACTTTAAGTGACTTAGCAAACGCCCAAACGAAGCAACAACCTATAAGCAAACATTTTCGCAATACGAATTCAATTTCGTTGCCAATTGCCGAAAACCACACGCCACGCCTACGTCCTTAACTACTACAATTGTACAGAATGATGTCTGTTTGTTTTTAACAGGCGTTGCATGTTTGACGTCGTTTTTATACTCAAATTGCAGCGCTCGCTCTGTGCTGTCCCAAAAAACGATGCCCTATACCGTAGCGTCATGACATCCTGTAGTACACTATCCTGTAACAGGCAAACGTTACCTTGAAATTACCTCACGGAGAAGGTCGGGCGTTTGAATTATCAGCTCGATATATCCGGGAAAAAAATTGTTCCATGCGTCATCAAAAAAGTCTCGCACGTCACATCGGCGGTAACATTTTAACGTACAGAAATTCAGACACCAACCGGAAATATTATGCTTTACGTGTGTGAATGAAAGCATTTCTTGCATCTGTTGTACAAGAAGTAAGATGGCAGGCTTGAAGCCATAAAGCACCTGGTAGGCTCCAGTGCTAAAAGACCCGTGCGGATTGTCAATACTATTATTACTATGCAAGGACGCAAGGCAATTGGAGGATCATTTTCAAAAAGACTCATGATTCTACTTTTTTTTTACGCCAAACAACTTTGAAAGAGAGCTGCATTACTTCCTGAGATTAAGGTAATTTGTGTTCTGATTACGACGACTGAAGTTAGATCATTACAAATTGCAAAAATTATTTTATAACTTACAAGTTTCACTATGTACAGTTGGATGTCATTACAACAACGGCATGTTGCGGTCGTCCGAGCACCTGGAAACAGGTAAACAAATAAAAAGCTAGGATTAACATTTGTTCATGTACCAATTTTTTACCGCGCACAATACACAGCTTAATTTTTCGAGATGTATAAGGCCTTGATAAAACTGCAGCTTATCGGCCTATTGAAACTATTGAATACAACTAGAAAATACCTATATTCACTAATTAACTAATAAAGAATTGTAAAAATAAAAAAGCGACCGAGTTTCCCTAGTTAAAGGAATGAATAGTAAATAATTGCAAGGACGTTTGCTATTCTTTATTGTTGAGCCTTCGTGACCGATCGATGCAATCCAGTTTTCCATAGGGTACTATTATACCAGTACTAAAAGTGATGGACCTCGTCGAAGTTGTTGCGGCGGCAAATGTCATAGAGCAGGCCGTATTAGTTCAGGTCAATTGAATAGGCCGTTTGTGACACACAGCCCATAGGCCATACACAAGCAATCCAGCACGTTGCGTATCGAGTGCTGGACGGTGGACGCCCGTAAATATGAAGGGCATAAATGAACCCTTTATAGCGGGTTACTATTGCTTCACTTTATTTAAAAATCATTTACAGAATATGCAACAAGTATGCAATTAAAGATGTCTGCCCCCGAGCTTATGACCGATTATTTCGATTAACGGCCCGACGATAATCTCATTTGAACGAACGCCGACTGTTTCGTTCGCTTTTCCTTCACTATTATGTAATCCATAGAATCTATTCTCTTTCAACCGTGTTTCGGTTCGGACTCGTACTAAATACACGCCGGATCTCTACTTTCGATTTGGCTAGCTTTTGTTTTATTGGCCTTTGTGTCTTTTCTCGACCTTTTCTTTGAATTTTTATTCACGAGCTCCACCCCCACCCCCGTGATTTCATGGGTGAAACCCATTTCATGGGTGGGCAGGAAAGAACGATTTCATCAACTAAGATCACGTCAGTTGAGATTGATTGATTCGACTAAATAGCGCTGCTGCTTATTTCCATCGCTACTAGAAGCCCATAGTATATCAACGGTAGATTTCTGTTTGCATCAGATCCCGTCGACCCGTGCCCAACAGCCGTACAAAGGACAACTACCGGCTAAAACAGCGGAAAATAAAATCCGAGTTAACCGCTAAAAAGGATTACAGAGAAGAGGTTGTATGAGCGCCCATTTTCGAGCATGTGTTACTTTTAACATTGAACGATGTGTAACGACCCGAAAATTCAAAGTAATAAAAACAACTCTGTATATTCTGAACACCCAAGTTGAGTATTTGTTTTTCGGACATCCTCGTACTAGGTTTCACCCATTGACAAGATCGTAATAGTAATGAGAATATTTAAAGCAACATGCTCGTTAAATTATCACTTGGTTCATTTACCGATGCAAAAACGTGGTTGTTTCCATATCGTTCGTATACGGAATGATAATGACACGGTGTGTTTTGCGGTAAAACTAGCCATACTGCAAACGTTATCGGCGATGCATATATATATGGAGGCGCAGTCTTACTTCACGAGAAAAAACATTAGTACTTAGTAAACATATTTGTTAGCTATTTTACATACAATTATAATAACCAAAAGTTTACCGTATGCATTTAGCAATAATAATCATAAGCAACCTTACCTTCATTATAGCTACATAAAAATACTGCGAGTCACTGTTACCTCCACTTCTACCCCCCCCCCCCCCAAAAAAAAAAAGGAATCTACATGGACACATACATTAGCCTTTTTCGTTACTAATACACATGGCCATATAGAAATGACTACGCAGAACAGGAGGAAAACTTCTGAATGAAAATTTCTATACGCCAATCGATAATTCGAACTTAGTCCATTTAAGTATATTGCATGTAACTTTTGTTATATGATTACGATTCGTTCATATGAGAAGTTCAGCGACGTTGCCCGATCGTACTTTAACCCCACCTTTTCAGTTTTCTTGACACGCCTTTTTTGTATGCTGGCCCAATACTATTCATGAGCACGATGCTACTGCAAGCCCAACACAACAAGTTTGCATGCAGCGTAGTAGTGCCCAGTGGATTCTTCGCAGGCTTTATTCTGTGGCGGACTTTTTTAAACCGGAAAAACCCCCAGGAGAGACTGGACTAACCAGAAACATCAAATTACTACGTCAGCACTGACAGAAATCTGCGTCATGTTTTCGCCGCTAGAAGCTAGCCAACAGCAGTATGCACGTCAGACCATGACGGCACACACACACGCGTTCGGTTGAGTTCATCGCGTCCAGAATTTCCGCTGGAGGGGATGTTTTGTACGAGGGGACTTTTTTGATCTTAGACATGTAGATGGTTCAAAGATAACGTGTTAACTAACTTTTGACATTGGCATGGTGTCTCCACAACAACAAATGTTTAACATGCTCATAATACGGGAGTAAACAAAGAACTAATCGTTATACATTTCAAGTGTCTGGCTTATTAACGAGCACCTAATTATCATACTTCTAGACGACGGCGGTTGAAGGCGGACGCTCTTCTTATTGGACTTGTAGAGGTAACTGTTGTTGAAGACGAGCACGAATTACTCCGCACGACACGCTTACTTGAGATTTCGTTTCGTCACCGTGCATAGGTAAAAAAGAACGACTTCATGCTCAAATTTGCGTACGTCCATTCGTACACAAAGTACCACGGAGACATCACTCAGCTGAGTTCGGCTGAAGATATTCATTGCCAGTATTTATATGCACCGAATGCTCGACTTTGAACAGGAAGTCCGACATCTCTTCGCTTGATCATGGGATACGATTATTAGCGATGTTCAACCGACAGCTTTCGAAACGAAAACATTAATACGACAGCCGCAATCCAAGCAGATGTTATTTCACCACCTGTCGAGAGGGTACCATCTATGATAACAACGTTTTCTTACATTAGTCTCGTCGTCACTGATCGATAAGATCGGCACCTAACGAAGTTAGCGGCTAGAAGCTTTAATCGGCTCTATTCTATCCGGTTTTTCAATTCAATGGTAGCAGAAAATTAAATAAAGCCAACACTATGACATTAGATGTCATTGTACTGGTACAGTCTGCTCTATTTCTATCCCGTGCCGTTAGTACAACGAAGAACAACTCCCAAGGTCAGAAACGCTTCTAGCGGTCAGCGGCAGTTTTTGATCGGTCGGTCCGTTCTACGAAGCAGGGCCATTGGGCTGCTGCTGCTGCTGCGTGTGCTAACCCGCCACAGCGGAAATCAGAACTCGCTCTGGTTAATTGGCCGGCAGATTCACTTGAATTCGTCTCATAAATAGAAAGTTGCTTGATACACAGAGGAGAAACAGCTGTCACTGTTTTTTATCAATTCGCCATTGCATACGTCCGTACTACGCGCTTCACAGTAAATTTCACAAGCGAAAACCACTGTATGGGACTCTGGTTTTAAGATTCGAATTTGCTAACCACTCATTTGCACGCTGTCCTACTTCGTGCCCTCTCTGGTCATCGAGGTCAATGGACAATCAGACAGGGCGTCTGATCAAACCGAGATGGGATGTAGACAAAAATGACTGGTACAGCCGAGGTCACACTTTCGCCATGTAAACCTACTTAGCCTTCGTGCCAACGATCACATGATCTTCAATTAAACATGCAATTGTGTTTTTTTGCGTTTATCCAAGTCGAATATAGTAATAAGATATGTTGGAGCCGCAATTAACAGGGTGCCTCAGTTCTCAATCCATACGTTCAGGTCGCCTAACAGGCTGTCAAATACGAACCCGAATCTCCGACCTAAGTCGAAACGCATAATTGACTTCAGTCGCTAACGGTACGACCTCACACGAGCTTCTATGTACGGTATGGAGCAACAACAAGAACTATAATATCCTTGTCGAACGAACTAAATGTTATATAAATATTATGCAGGTCGTCAGCAGGGCAACATTGACGAAGAGATAGGGCAGGATATAGTTAGCAGGTCGATACAAGTAAATCCTTTTAGCATTGTGGCACTCACTAATACCTAAAGAGTATATTGACTTTTATACTACCGATCCAACAAGAATCAATAAATGCGCAGCATCATAGGAGCGCGATAGGATCGGGCTCACGCCCTATTATAGCGAAGGCGCACGTCAAGGACAGCTACTCTACAGGTTCAATTCTCATCCATCGCGGATTATCTAACACAAGCGTTTACACGCTTCCCTCAGTAACCTTCATTAAATTACACGAAGAACAAATCACCATCGAGACCACACCGCATCGTTAGAATACTCGTAAATACTAGTTGACTTAGATTAAAATCTTGAAATCCTCGGAAAAAGAGGAACGTAATTCCGCCCGTCCGTCCAAAATCCACTCGGGTCAATGCAACTTACCACCACTTGGACTTATACACTTTTGTAACGTCGTATCACCCTGTAGCGTGTAGTCAACGATTAAACAGAAAACCTATTGCATTAGCATCCATTGTGATAAACTCTGTTCATGCGATATTCGTCCGTTACCGATCACCGTCAAGCACCAAACGCCTGCAGCCGTATTGTTATTATGATGTTTTATTATGGTGTTTTATTATGGTGCTAGCTATGTGAGGCAGCAGCTCTCGAAACATTCGCCACCGCAATCATGGCGGAACTATAACTTCACCTACATATACGTACGCCTCTGACGTCGTTTTCCAATGTTCCGGGATACTAAACGTACGTATTGAAATTAAGAACTGTCCTTCGAATTCGATCAGGCGGCTTTAACTAAGTTTATGCAGTAAGTAATATCACCCGATATCCGTTGCTTAACGACAAAGCAACTTTAAAGCGATGCGCAATAGTTTTCTGTTCCCAGATGTACGACTAGAATAGAACATCGTATTACTTCAGTTAACATAACATAGTATACTGAGAACGAATGGCTGCTGAGCTGGACTTCGTGGTACACTGGCGCTTGACAGTCAGACACCCAAAGACTTTTCACTAATTGTAGCGTTTCAAGGCAGACAGTTACTACGGCCGGTAACTCTACTCAGGAATAGCTAACATGGTCCAGCTGGAACAACGTACGCTTACGTGCAGACGTAGTGCGAAATTCGCTTATTCGGCCGTCATTAAGACAGCTTAAGTAGTTACCCTATAATAACATCGCATCAATATTAAAATCCAATACGAGATAGCAGGCAAACAGACTTTGTATTGTAGATGTACCTCGAGAAAAAAACGTCCCTGCGTCAACTGACTCTGTGCTAACGACCATTACCGGACAAACATTGACGTATACGTATTGTCCTAATTCCTTGCTACCTATCTATTTGCTATATTTGATAGACAAAAGGAACACGTAGAAAGGACGTTTTTAGAACAAATTGGTCGTTTCACAAAAAGAAAAACAGTTGATGGGTGTAATCCAGAAACGCTGTCCCAGATTACCCATACATATATACACAATTTATTGTTATTGGAACAAACAAAAGCGTTCACTTTTCTGATATATCCGCTTCGAGAGCTCATAGTTCGGGTGGAACCCGTCTGGCCCGATTTATACTTAATGTTTCAGAGAGTTCCTTTATCCATTGATAATAATGGAACGATGAAGACTTCGCGATCATTTTAACCTTATGTTGTTTTATCAAGCAGCTGCGAAGCGATATTTGCCCGCCGTTAAATCCTCCGGTTTGCTGCACTGTTCTAACAAATCGTCCTGCAATGAATGCACGTAAACATGTATATCGAAGCCTAAGTGCAGCTGCCTCGTCACCCTGATTCTGCATTCAAGTATCTTCAAGTAAAGTTCGTTGTCCACTTAATTTTCCTTTGCGCTGCAAAACATGTAGCACCATGTTTATAATTCATTCTGTTCGTCCTCAAAGCCGGGGGCAACAGTGGCTCTATGTGAGACAGAGTTACCCGACTGATGTAGCAGGGAATAATCATTAGTGTGATACGCCAGTATTGATATTGCTAGTAACGAGCCGAACCCAGGCACGGGTCACGAATAGGACAATGTGGCTAAATGAACGTATGCTAAATTTGAGGCAGATGTATGAACACACGATATAAGGACTACGTTGGTAGTTGTGTTGCTGGCAGGCTATAGGATATTTTGGATTACGTGATGAGCTTTGTTACACTTCTAATCAAAGGAAACATGCCAGTGGCTCATCAATGTCGTCTGTTAAGGATCCTTTTATTTCCAACTAGGCCACGAGTAGTCTGACGGCTGTCTTGCCGTTTCGGCAGAGGGTAAGGGTTTGGTCGAACTCGAGCGCTGGCCTACACGGAAGTGCAAATCTCCTGCAGTAAACTGACTAAATGAAACTGCGGTGCTGGACAGTTTTCACTGGAGTTTTTGCCGTACACGGCACGGAATTTAATCTCTATAAATATAGGTGTTGAGAATGCACTCTTTGTCATACTGATAGAAAAGACTTTTGAATGCATTGCGTCGAACGCACACGAAGATATTAAACAAATGTAGAAACATTCAAAAAAGCGCGCCAACACTTACCGTTCAACCCTGTAAAATATTCAGCGTCAATATTGGTAGCTATAAGCCTTAAAAGTTATTATAAACCGTTAAAAATTTCGGTTAATTAATAATGCCTAACTATATTACTCCGTGATGAGAATAATTATGACTATTTTACTTATTTGGCAATTATTATTCCATTATTACTACAGTGTATACATTCGCTTTGTCCTGCTATCTTAGACTCCAGGGCAACCGTCATAATATTAGGTGTTTCGTCTTTTTCCAACAATCTACAAACCCACATTTTTGCGCTTCGAGACCACATATTTATTTTGAGCATCACAGCCGACAGAACCCGAATATATGCAATATCTCATGAAAACAAAGCATTTATTGGCGCACAGCTCTTCCTTCTTTCGCTATTTTTAGGCGGCATACTATAAGAAAGCATTAGATGCTTCCGAAGCTTTTACAGCGTCGAAGATCATCAGATGGCATGCCTATTCTCGATCATTGCTTTACCAGTTACTACTATGGTCGCGTATGGGAAAGCGAGATGTTCTCAAAGGCAACAGCGTTTTGGGTACCCCCAAAAGAGGCCTGTCTGCCTGCCTGCTGAGCCAGATTCAGCTGCCTTTGCCGCAATTAGTTGGTAGGGATCGTGCGAACGATCATTTTTGCTGCCTTTTTTTTGAGCGACCACCGAAAAGACGATGAGAAGGAATGGCAGAAAACGTGGTAACCAACACGTCTCGCACCACGCGCTCTTCACGTCTTTCACTCTATACCAACTAAAACAGAGGCGGCAAGTGAAGCCGATGGAAATAGTTAAGAAAGAGAACTTTTTAATGTTTATCGGCGGAGCCCCTCACCCAAATGGTCCCTCGTCGACCAATTCTAAGGAAAATTTGCTTTGCTGAAAACGCTCTACAGATGTACAATACAATGTGCATGCGCTAGGTTTTAGCAGGCACAAATATTGATAGCAATGATAACTCGTTTCAACAGCGTACGCTATTTACTCACCGAGAGGAAAGAAACCACTGTTAGAAAAAAACATCTCAAGAACGGAGAATAAAAAAAAACAGCAACCCTTAATACTGTGTTCGTGAAGGATGGATGTGTCGGCGTCTATCAACATATTAGACTCTCAGGAACGATACGGTATCATCCTAACCATTCATGTGAGCTAGCGATTTAGGCTCTTGATATATATATATGAAGTCTCGGCATAAGTGCAACGTGCGGTATATCAATAGACAACGTTACGGATCATGGAGCGTGCCGATTTTTTTTTACCTATCTGACATGCTAATGGGAATCTTTCAGTGTATTTTGACGCGAAAATGTTACTTTGCATTGCTACTTATGACATCATGTTGCTTGCTCCTGCCGTCAAAAGCGTGAGCGCGGTCCCGCTTATGATAAAATGTTGACGAACCTGAAACAAGAAAATTCTAACGTTTGGGTGCTCCGGCAGCTCGTTCAGATCCCCTGACTTACCCGCAGCTATATCGCTGATTTCCGTTCAATTTTCTATTCTCGAAGCAGATATTTAGCCTTAATATTTCGATGGCATCACCAATGCCACTGAAACAACAACCGTACCAGGGGCAATTCGAGGATTACATTTTTGAACTCAGCATTCGCCAACAAAGTGGAACGCAGAGCTAGACTTGTATTTGAACTTCCTCTAAACGTCATCCTGCACTTAACGTAAGCCTCCTGACTTAAGCTACTATTATTCGATAGATCTCGTTAAGGCACCGACAGATGACGTAGGGCCTCCCCACGTCGTGTCTAATGAAACAGTCGACGAAAACACTGACTGTTGATTTTCCATCTAGTCTTCACCGACGCATACATTACGTCTTTATGTTGATGTGGGCTTGCGTTCTACCCAAGTGGAACGCACGCTATTTGTAACTGTAGCACATAGACCACTCCTTTAGTCTATTGATAATATCGTCGCGACTAGATTTACCGGGGGGTCGAATGTCATTGGTAGTTGTAACTACGGTAGCAGATCACAATCTCTTCGAAACGGACGTTCTGCAATGGCAAGAGATAGTCCATAGGTTAGCACAAGAGTCATTTTGAATACTCCGTTAGTGCACGAAGAGGAAGAAAAAGGAAGATACTCGATGATGCTTCAAGCGAATTATCGACCCCACTCGTCAACGTAGAGCTGATTATAGCTGATTTGCCCCTTACAGAAGCTCCAATAGGGACCTCCTATTATACCTATAATGAAATAACTGGCTAGACGTTCATCGCAAGCCGAAAGAATACTGAGCGTTTGTCAAATATTCTCGAGGATCACGAAAACTTAACAATATTCGACACGGCTTGATCAGGCTAAACGCATTAAGAAAATAGTTTTTCTCATAATTCCTAAGTCTTCGGTATGCAGCACTGTGCTCAATAGTATACTGACCCCCAATTCAAAATAAACTTCCAACGAATAAAAATATTAGGAGCACGCTACTACAAAAACAAAAGACTAACTCGAACGACGTGGTTTTCGTAATATACAGTTTTCGTCCACCCGTCAGTATATCGGTGGGAGTTTATCAATCAACGAAACGGTATCGCGTCGTACATCGGCTCATCATATTTGCCTTATCGAAAACGATGATGAATGTATAGGAAGCACGTGTCTCTGACTAATCAGTTTTTCAATAAACACCCTATTCTACACACAGCCATCGACAATAGCCTACGGTATTTCGCGTTTCCCTCGATACCTGTCCGGCATATAGCTAGAAAAATGTCGTCAAAGCTGTCATAAGCTTCCTGCGAACATCCGTCGTCACGGTTCGAAATCACCTGCTGGCATCTCATTCATGTTCAAAGATTCCTTTGAAAAGGCTGTTCTTTCGTCCGACGCCAGTCCCGTGCAGACACGTCCAACAGCCTCTACCAAAACGGTCCTTTAGCGTAGTACTACAATAAACCAGTATGACCGTTTATCATACACTCGTTACGGGCAAATACCTACTACACAGGCAATTGCCTTTTATGCACAGCTACAGAACTCGCAATCGAGATAGACTATCATAAATAGAACGACGTTCGACTTTCAAGCTCAAACCAGTCTGCCGCTAAAACTGTCCAACAGAAAATATCAGTGGGGGTTAACCCAGCACCATTGGTCTACAGGCGTCACCTCGATCCGGGGAGAGGAACAGTTGCGCTGTGTATCTATCTGCTAAACCGAAAGGAAATCGGCGACAGCAGATTAAAAAAAAAAGCTAAAAATAGAAAAACAGTGGATCTGGCTAACTGCTGGCCAAGAAATTTCTGTACACAAATGCTGCGCGAAGACGTGGCGTTATCGTGTAAGCGAGTACTGTTTCTCTAGCGGTAGAGTGACGGCTGCGGCAGGGCCTAAAAACTAAGCACACAGAAACGGGCCGAAATCGGGAACAATTGTAGATTAGGCAAGCATCCTTATATTGCCTAGAACTGGTAGGCACTACAATAGCACAAGCCCAACACGAAAACGTTTTTACGATCAGGCAAGATGACATCAACAACAATGACGATAACAACAACTTCGAAGGAGAAGAAGAAGAAGAAGCAAAAAGAAATCAAGGATGAGGTAGTCTGTCGAGAGAAAAGCACATGACCCGGCGATCGACCCCCGACTAGTGCCATAATTGGATTGTAAATGAATGAGCTGAATCCTGGCTAATAAGAGAATATTATGGAAAGTACAAATGATATAAACGAAGTGACAGGTGTGGAAAAGTAAGGAAAAATTATGTTTGAGATAGCGCTAGTTACTAAAAAGAAAAGTTTCGTGTTATGTTTATCCGTGAAGCGTGCATTCAAAATGACCGCCATTTATAACCCCCAACATTTATGTAACGTGTTCCAATAAAGAAGCACGATGTATTGCTTTCTTTATTAAGGTTATTGTGCGCCGTGTCTTTACAGTTCGGATCGTCATTCGCCAAGTCACTAACTGAATTTGTAGCGACATGGCTTCGTACTCCGCTTTTTTAGTAATGATTTTTATTTTTTTTTTTAAATTCTTACGAATTTGTTTTACACCGCCCGTCCCCTCATGTCGTTTATGATTAAGCCGTTGTGCTAACACGGGTCCAGTCATAGGGTATTAAGTGTGTAGCGATGGCTTTGATAGCAACTTTTTTCGATGGTAAGGCAGCCTTCGCCGAAAGGAATACTTTGTTCTACCCTGTATTCTCTCCTTTTCGCAGGCCTTTCTGGGGTGGGTGAACACCCATTCTTGACATTGCACTGTGCTAGAACCATCAAGAATGAGATTACAGTATGGCGATGAGCTTCTCAGAAGCGATCTCACTTGCAACATATAAACGCAAAACCTACCAAACCTAAACAATGGTCTGGTCATTTTCATCGATCGCCTTCGGAACTCCTTGCAATACCTTAAACGTAGCTCTCTCAAATGCATACCTCGTTAGTCAGCCCAGGCACGATTCACTAGAGGTTGAACGCCTATATATATATATATATATATATATATAAACTGAGCGACGAGTTATTTAAAGTTAAGTCCTTATCGATATCGCTATTATTGCTTCCTAAAGTTGTTCTCCCGAAGGTGTCATCATAAACAGAAGCTCGAAGTGTCAAATCTTTTTCGATAGTTGCATAGAAGTCCTCGAATTGGCCCCACACATTGTAGGCCGCTTCTGCTTCCACACACGAGTAAGCATGGACGAAAGAGAACGCTTCGTAGTTGACGGTAACATCCAAATTTCTTGTATTATATTTCGGCCGACTCATTTAACTGTACTTGTACCAAGCCCAACCATCACCGTTGAATTTTGTCTTTTTCTTCTGGCGTCGTCACGTTTTTGCCAAATGGTCTCTGCATATCAGGCTTTAACGGTCCTAATGGTCGATCCTTCACTATGGTTATAGGGGTGCCGGTGACTAGAGTTCGTTTGCTCTATTGCTATAGGGTTAACTAACTCTAGTGCAAAAGTCGACGAAATTTGTCTAAAGAATCACTTCGTCCACTGTGCAACCTCCGCACACCAAATGCAGCTAGAACCCGGCAATCCGCCGCGAACAATGGCAAAAAGACAAAACGCAAAAGAATTGAACCCCCTTTCGCCCCTTTTATGTTTCCTGCATCCGTTCGAAACAAAGCCCGCATTCAGCGTTGCTACCTCTGATCATGCTGTCTTCGATCTGGTTGAACTGCTACAACAGTAACAGTATTAAGATCATAGAGACAACAGCCACAAAGACATAAGCGTCCAAACGACCAACCAATGTCCAACAACGTTATTGCTTTACCAACAAAGAATAAAACAAACGCACGTGATCCAAACAACAACCAGCTATGAAAGCAAAGTTGATTCCCACAACGACTAGGACCGCACAGCAGCGTACCACACTCATGTTGGCAACAACAACGCGATCAGGTCACTGCTGATCGTTTTTACTGCGGAAGTACAACAGGAACAGCAACAAACGACCGCACAAACTCAGGCGCATTTAGCGAGGTACAGACGAAATTCTTCGCCAGTTACTAATAGCTAACACCAGGATCGTCTCGGCCCTCGATCACTGAAGGGCGAGGAAGAGAGGGGGGGGGGGAGAGAATAGGCAACCTACCTCGCAAAGGCGACATCTTCCGTCTTCTTCTGTAGTACTTCAGTGCCTAGCTTTGCTTATTGTTGGTGTGCCGGCGTTTTGCACCCAATTCAAAGTTACGTTTTTCCATAGTCATATTTGCCGCTTGTTTATAGCTTCGGCAGTTTCTATTATTATTATTATTCAGCCTTTGGCAACATCGAATGGCAACGTCAAAAAGGTCGGCTGTTGTACACGCCCGCAGTGGACGGATTTACCGCTTAGCGTCGATCTGCTGTAGAAACCCATCCGTTGGCTATCATAAGGTGTGCGTACACACATGTTTATGGCTGTGTGTATGTGTGCGTGTGTGTTTATTGACAGCGAGCCAGAAGCCATCACCAGCTTTAACGTGCATTGCCACCCTGACAGAACGCGTAAGCCCCGTTAACGCCGAAGTCAATGACCTTATCCCGTTAAAAACTTCCTTTCCCGCCAGTAGCCGCAGCAATAGCAGCTGCACCGTAAACAAGAGTCGACACAACGGTAGCAAGAAGCACAAAAAATCTCGTTGCTTACCGCATCGCCGTATATCCGCTCCAACATTGACGATGCCGCTACTGCTTGCCCATGGTCTCTTCCAAACATGACGCTTGCGCGTGCATTTGATAAAATTCAGCTTCAATCTTCAGCGTCTTCTAGATACTCCTCTTCACGGCGACTTGGCAACAAATACGACACAATCCACTAACCCGTTTCGTAGTACCACTTATCCATAGAAGTTCGAAGGGCGATGAAAGCTGGCGAAAACGCCAACTATTGCTTCGATGCTTCCAGCATATATTTGCTACCAACTGGGTGACCCGATGCACCCGTTAGTTCGACTTAGAGCTTAAACCAGGCTAAGGGACAAATTATCATTAATTATGTGACTAAAGCAAATATTAAACACGGGTAAATTAGATGCAGATTCCATTAAAGCTATTAATCAGGCAAACAACAGATGCGTAGCGAGTCCTTTAAAAAAAAAACGCTAGATTTGCTTATACACGGTCAGTTTGAGTTATTACAGCCGCTTCTGGACATCGGACAGGACGCATAGTCCATCATAGGACGTTCTCGTAGGATAGAAGGAAGAAAGTATTTGCTGTAATAACGCCATGATATATTACTGCTATTTATTTCAACGATCAGACTCAAATTATAAAAGCATATCTTCTTTAGTCTCTTTTTGTTAACGGGCTGCTACCAGCTTTTATCTTCTTTGACAAATATGATACTTTGTAACTTTCTGAGCGTTATCTTCTTTCCAGTTATTCGACATATGCAACAAACACACCTTGACGACGAACAGCGCAACGCCCGTTACAACGCTGTCCTATAGCGACACTCACGATAACGGCACCAACAAAAGCGCCATCAATGCGAATCTAAGAGGGCCAAGCTACCATAAATTGATCTTTTCGACCTAACCGCGGTTGAAGACATCACCTTTTCTCCCAAGGCCGTTCGCCAGTAACATAGTGACAACTGCAAAGTGGGAAGTATGTATTGCATTAATGATGGACCTGTTTAGCACTGCAGATGTTCAGAATCATTTCAACGAGCGATCGCACGGCGCCACTTAGGAATTATATGGCTCCTATTCGACCCAATAACGTAAATAGTTGAGTTCGCCATGAATAGGCTCCATAAATATCGGTACGGCCTAGGGCTCCGTGATGAATTTCTTCGTCCCGTTTACCCCGATTGTGATAAACGCTACGACGTTTCTTGAACTTTGGCAAAGAAGTAGAACCAATTCACGAGAACGACAGATAGCCCAAAGATCCGCATCCATTTTGAATAACGCTTTCATTCTTATCGACGCAAGCCCAGTATTACATTTTTTTTTTTTTTATAAATATATATATGAGATTCTACTGCTTGGTATTTCGGCGACTGCCTTTGCATGGGTCGTATATATGCTAAGAAAATTATTGAAAAAACAGCCGTAGACTAACGTGCTTGTAATTTATTTAACTGTTCACGACCATTAAACGAGTAGCGTGGAAAGTTTATAATGATCTGTGGATACATAAGAAGCCATCATTAGTATCAGGGTTAATCTTGAAACGTATGTCGACGCAATGACAGCAACAATGTTGAGAAATATCAGCATTTAAATGCTGATATTCAAGCTAAAATTTTCAACCATGGCCGTGTGAAGTTTAGTTATTGTTCTCGATGAAGGAGCAACGGCAGACGATGCAAAGATAACAGTTAGGTCGCGTTGATTCAAGTACTTCCGCACACAGGCTGTACGCAAACAAAAAAAATATTGAAAAAATGTAAATTATCAAAAAGTACATTCAGGCAGGTACACACCAAAGAAAAAAACTGACCACTTTTAATAATCACGCATGGCCTAATTAAATCCCCAACGCTTTAAGGGCAGGGCGCATTAAATTTACGTACCTGCCACCTTAGTTCGACCCAGGTCGTCCGTACTCATTGAATCTAGGTTTAAAAAGTTTCGTGTACGGTTATGAAGTAGGCGCTGCTTGCTAGTGATAGGTCGTAGTTCATTCTATTAAAATTAAAACGAACTACGGTTTGTTTGACACTAGAAAAACGCCTAAGACACTAGGAATCGGCGCATGGCAGAATGCAGATGTTACATGATGGGTTACAAACTTGTCTCCATTCTACCAGATCGGTCGAAAAGTCGAAAAAAACCTCACTACTGAATCTTTGCTAGGACAGGTTGGAGATGGTGCGTTCCCCGACAACTGCAAAACACTGATTCTGGATACGTCATTGCCGATCATTTGAATTATTTTCCTCTGTTTTAGGTATACCCGTTCATTAGTTAACGTTTAACAGGGCCCTGTATAAATAGAAGCTCCTTTAAAGTTTCGTTTGTCCTTGGTCGTCCAAAGTTGAAGTTAGGAGCGTTCTACTGTCAGATAACGTTTCGATCCCGTTGCTTTTAAAGTTTAGATAACTGCATAAAGTTACTTACTGCGCTAAATATAATAAATAATACAAAATTCAATACAGTGTTACGGATAGATTTGATACGTTATATTTGAATGTATTGTACCTATATAAACGCAGATTTTTTTAATGGTCCCCGGAAAGCATAAACGCGAGGGTATTTTGAGAAATAAGTTACTTGTAGGTTGCGGTATGCGAAGTTAACCCAATAAAATTCACTGGGCGTTCCGTTCCGACCAGGACAAATTTTACTCGAAGCAAACGTAAATAGTAAATAACTTACCACTAATACTTAGGTCATATTTATGAACGCGCATACACATACGCAAGGACTAATTGAAAAACAATGCCGAACCTTCTCCGATTATATTAAAAAGTAACTAGGTAATCCATATAATCCAAGCATAGCGAAATAAAGCTTACACTTGTTTTGAAGTTCTAACAAATCAATATTTCCAATCTGCTATCACTAACTGTTCTCTGCCAGAACACTGCACGAGTTGAGACGGCACCGCTTTGCTCAAAAATCAGCCATAATCTATCCTCCTTGAATCCAACAAACGCATAGCTCTCGGAAACTCACAAATTATAATACACAAAATTATAGCACGATGCCTCCCCTCCCGATTCGCAAGTTCACACAAGCGCTTACTTCGTTCACCTTTTTTCGTTTGTACTATTTCGTCTTCATTCTTTCCACTTCGTCCATTAGTCGTTTATTTATTGTTAGCTGTTATTTCCGCGTTCGTTGTATCCCGTTGGTCCCATCAGTATAGATCTCTTCCCACAATTAACTATTTTCAATTCCATTCGGTGTATCTTACCCTTGCTGTTTTTGCGGCATAGTGAGTTCCCACCATTTTTTTTTTCACATTAATAAAACATCTAAATCTCTGTTTTCCGATGCCGAACGTTAGGCCTTCAGGCACTTCAGGGCTTTGGAGAAGTCGTTCAGTATGAGACGGCCTACAGACTCCAATTGAACCTATCCTCCTCCCACGATCAGCAGCAAGACGAAGATACAAAAACAAAAGAGGATCCGATAGCAAGCTAGATTACTTTCTTTAGTGATAACTCTGTCCGCCAACATTGTCTGCCAGAGGAAAAAAACTGTTCTGTTAGAGCGGACCGTCTGTCGGGGCAATCGTGGCGACAATGCGCGGAAAGATCGCAGAAGACAACACTCCTGAGCAGAAAATTCTAGTCGGAAATAAATCGGTGACGTTTTTCTGCTTTGACGACCGAAGGTACTGACGCTGTGCATAAGCGTTAGGATCATTTGCGGATCCTGTCAAGGCTCGAAAAACGGTAAAGCACTACGGTAGAAATTTGTTCATCCACGAACAAAAGTGGTCATTTCTATCCTCATTACTCTCAAAAAGAGACTTAGTCCACACTTTGAAGAATTCTATTAAAATTTGCGCTATCCTGTAATGGAGTGCTGATAATAACCATGTTTACTCAATGGAGAGGCATCTGAGCTATGCAAAATTCATATCACCTGCTATACACAAATGTAAGTCGCTAGCTAATTACGATACGGCCAGGGTAGCCTCGCCGCATAAAACGTATCCTGTTGGTGTCGGGCTTCGCCTGAACCCCATCGGACCCTGCGCCCCACCCCAGGCAAATGCCGATTCTCCCTGTGTTTCTTAGCTATGGTCGAACGGGTAGATTGAAAGGTCACTTGCTATCACTAACTGGCCATACGTTGAGAGTCCGACAACATTACAAAGCCCTCTAGTACTGAACAGATCTGTTGGCGAGCGGAAATGTTATATTAGGATATCCATTGGTACGTTACTTTACTGACCGACAATGTATACTCATCGTCTTCGAGCGGTTGCTACCGAAATCTCATGAGACAGAAGTAAAAAAAATGACAGAAAAAACAGCTTTGCCGACACATCCGGTCGAGCACGTAAATGGCAAAGTGATACTTAGGGACGAACGGTCAGTGACCTAACATTGCCGTCATCGTTGTTGTTGGTGTTGCCGCCGCGGCTTTTGTATATTCGAAGTTTGATTGACTGAATGCACCTTGTATTATGGGTGATATACAGTCAAAAAATAAAAACAATGGCGGTATTAATGATCGAGATTGGATAGGGGGGTACAGGAAAGAAGATACGATTGTAGGATCAGTGATAAATGTGAATGTTCTTTGAGGAACGGCAATTATTAATCTATTCGGGAAAACGTTACGAAGACGTTGACCGTTCTTGTCGTATAGGAATGAGATGATCTTGTGTACAAATATCGTTGGCAACACCTTCCCAAATATTATAAAAGTTATCGGATGATGATGATATGCTCCAAATTCCGTCCGGGCTTTTTTTCAGCCTCCCAGTTCGCGTATTGCGGAGACATCAGTGTTCCAAATGTCAACAGCAGACGATCCGATTTCGTGTGCATGTTCGTGTTATTATTGCAGGTACAAAAGCTAAAGCGACTCTCAGAGGCATGACATCAGTTCCACGCGCACTTGTATTGATTTAAGTAACACGGCTTCTGGATCATTACTTATAGGTCGTTTGTGTCAGGGCCGACCGACCGTCCGTTCGTCTGATAGACTCGGATGCCGCCCGAAGCATAAGATGAGTCGTTGAAAAAAGAACGCTGACATAGACCATTTTAAGGTCATCGACACGGCGGTTTGTACGGGGTCCAATCATTGCAACTGAAGAGTGCTAAAGAATTCTAGGCATACTAATTAAATGGACAACATAACAAAAGCCCCCTTCAGATAACGGAACAGTAAAAATGTCACTAGATAAAGTTAAAACAAGGTAGACAAATGAGGAATAGCCGGCGAATCAGTCTCGTATGGATGACAAGGTAATTAGAAGCTAGCGCACATTTAAGAATACAAGCTTCTTTAAGGAACCGAAACGAACATCGCCGGTTTAGTGATACAACTTTGCGGGAAATCCAATAGTTGTATTTTTGTTAATCTTATATTAATATGAACCATTGATTGCAAACAACATTGAAAAAATTCGATAAACATCAAACCTATCACAATAATACGTTCCTGAGGCTTGGCTTCAAATCAGCATCCACGCGCATTGTTACCCCGTTCGCTTATGACCGCGTAGACAGACACCGGCTTTATAAAACATGCTTCAAGACCTTCTATATTTGAACATTTGTTAATAATCTAATTTCCGTGTGTTTTTTTTTCTTTATCCCTAATATATTGCTTATTTTTTATCTATTCAATTCCACAAAAAATAGAGAGGGTTTAGGTGGTTCAATTAGTAACTCAACACGACGTACAACGACCTCGAACAAGCATTAGCACTTCTATTAACATTACATCGTTCCCGCTGTGTTATTACCAGTGACACGATTCCTCTTATCTCACGACCCCATCTTTGACAAGCACAGGTTGACGCAGGCTTCAGAGGTCTGCGCTGGACACACAGGGTCTAAATAGAATAGCCCCGTACGCGGGAAATTGCTGGGTACCGTACATTCTGTTACTGTCCATTTTTGACTAGCAGACCTCAAAAGTCTTGTGGTCCTGCTAGAAGGCGCTCTCCAACGTACCACTCGTATAGCGGAGACAGGCTTGCTTGCGCTAACAGCCTCGTGCAGTTACGCGGCTATGACGCAATGTCTGCACTACACCCAGAACAGATGCCCGTTCAAGCATCTTATGTGGGCGCTTGTAACCGAAATCAAAACGAACGAAAGAGCGCGAAAGAATTGGAAAACATCGACGGCATAAAACCGAACGTGAGGGAACTGCAGTCGATACGACTCCTCCAAATTGATTCACCCCGATTCGATACAGTGACCCGCTCGGTTGCAAAATGCGCCCGTCGAATCGCTACCGGCTGAAAGCGACGGCGACATTGACCGAATATACATATATAGACAGACAGAAAGAGAGTTTCAGAAGGGATAATGGTGCACGAATTTCAATTGTAGTGTTTGGTATACTGTAGCCGAGTATGTAGATTTCTCGTACGCGGTAGGACCGTTAAATCATGCATTAGGCTGTCATGGACAATAGTGAACTGTTTTGTTAGTAAATATTGAATGCACAAGATCGGGATACGGAGAGCGTCAGCAATAATATGGCAAAGCAAAAACGAACGTTTCATTGAAACAACATGATAGTTCGGCCAATGGAGGACTATCGATCAAACTGTTTATACCGCATTCACAAGCGGAAGCAGATAGAGGCACGCACTTACTAGCTGATAGGTTCACTGCCATTACGTTAAAGGCCAAACTGCACAGTGATGAGATCTATCGATTTTAACGGGGAATTCTGCCTCTACGGGCTAGCTGTACCTATGATTGGCAATAGCATCAGGACCGTACAATACGAAGCATGAAGAAGCACGAAAAAAAAACAGCCTTTAGGTTTGACCATAGTTTTACTGTAATGAAGGATATTCTAGGGATTTTCTATTCTAGGGACAACAACAACAATTAACTGACTCAATAGTCATATCTCAAACATCGACTTTCACCAGACTTTCAGTTACACGCAACTTCTCTGCCAAATTAATCGCTTGAGAATCAATACAACTTCAACTTGATCGTTTGCAATAAGATTACATGGCACTGTGGGCAGGCACCTCGACGAAGTCCACCGTAGAGATTGCACCGCTGTGAACCAAACAGTGTTAACGATCTAACACCGCTGATACCCAAATGATGCACAGGGCTACACAACAAAAACACGATGTGCTTTTTTCAGACTCATCGACTGAAACTCACTTTCGCAGTACCGCCACTACAAAGTAGGCTTACTTTCAATAAAGCCTAGTCAGAGTTTTAGCCCTTTCGAATATGAACGCTCTGTAGCTAACCCTCGACTTCTACGAGTGTCCTATATATTGCTATTTAGCACTGCTTCAAGAACCTATTAGGGTACGGTGGATAGGGGGCTCACTATGCGCAACCTGGAAGAGTCGAGCTGGCGAAAGGATTACTACATTTACCGTCTTTCCCGTTGCCTAGAGACGAATAATACAGTTCTGCGCACAAATTTGCACGCTGTCAGAGTCCACTGAAACAGTTTAAATACGATCTCTGAGAAGAGTGTACTTACTGTCGTCTGTAATTCCGTCCGTCGATTCACCAGCTAGCATATTACTTAGCAGAGAGAAATAAATGATCAAACGTAAATTGCTCTTCAACAATAGATCTATATTGACGTTCTGGTTCTACGCATAAACGTAGGTGTTGCTCAAGTGAAAGGCATCTACATTAAGATGAGACCTGTTATGGTCTCCCTGTCGCTATACCGGGAAAGTCAAGTTCCGAACTACATATTCGGACCAATCGAACGCTGTTAAAAGTAAGCTGTTCTCTGCAGTAAGACGAACGCTCAACCTGAAGGCATGAATGTACCTTTTCGAATTGTGCCAAGAACGCCGATAAGTAAGTTATACACAAGTTTGCGATGCACAGTTTCAGCTGCGTAGATATTTTCGCCGCTATAGATCACGTAAGACCTCAATTCACATCATGTATTTTCAGATTAACGGCTTGCTGCATTAAGTTCAAAACACGTACCGGAGTGCTAAGTGCATAACTTCATTCACGTATAGCTACTAAACATTGACCGATATACCTGATCATTCAGTATAAAACATGACAAACGATAATTTCATTTTTTATGATGGCCCTATCTTATAACGATACAACACTGTGTCCGAGAAGCCTTTGTGCTCCTCAGAATCCGAGACCATTTACCCAAATACTATCACTCAGGCTGTTAGCCATAAGTTGTAGTTAGTTATGAAAAAGAGAAAAAATTCGAGTGATTCACGTATAGAAGTTTCATCTTGGCATCGCAGCGGCTGTAGCAGATCGCCATACGAACCTCGGGTACGGTGAAAATTCTATTGCCAAAAGCACTATGAGTCATTCGTTCAAGGGAACTTTAGAATGGAAATTTTGAATAAGAAAATAAATTGTGTGAAAGACAACGAAGGGTTAGGAGCTATGGGGGAAAAAGCCGACCCAGCTCAAAGTGCACGGGTTTCACGATGATAAAGACTTCACGTGTTGACATAGATCAAATAAGGTAAACAACTAGATAATTAAGTGCCGTATAATTTGCGAAAATCAAAAACCTAAGCGTAAAGACGCTTGTTTATCTTTGCCCTCATGCTGTAACACCCGAGTTGTGACTCATAACATTCTCTATGATGATCGCAGACGGTCGAGTTAGTGGGTGTATGTAACTGAACCATCTGGACCTCATACTACGACTACGAAAACTAATGATCTCTGTTTGGTTGTCTACAGCTTCATAAATCCTGGCTGATTGGAGGAGCTAGTAGAAAGATTCGGCATTAAATGCATGATTTTTACTGCACGACAACCCTTGCTATTAGCGACTAATGGTGCATCACCCCTATAGCTATACTTGACAAGCAAACTGCCAAGCTGGCTTAAATCTCGTCGTCGGTAGAAATTATTAGAAATGAAGGAAAATAAGATCTTATTATTGTTATTAAATATGAATAGCTACTTGTTACGTTGTTATGTTGTCTGCTGAAAAACTCCAGGTAAGTTTAGCAAAACCCGTTTCGGTGGGGCTTTTGATACTATAATTAAAAACAGGTTATTCTGAGGAGTTGTTTACGTAGGACAAACGTGCTAAAAAAAAAAAGATAGTGCTAAAGGAAAAACCCTTTATAACTTATCGTAGAAATGCAGAACTCACACTTGGCGGCTCTCTGTCGTCGATCATACACGCCAGATATTGCTCGAAACCTCCACGGCTCCTTAAAATGTTTATGCACAGTTTTTCAAGCACCCTGCGCTCAATGCAGGCCCTTCAAGTAAACATATTCAAAATTACGGCATTCTATGATCAAGAGGAAAAGCATGATCCCTAGAATCTTCTGTGGAAAAATCCGACAGTTGTTAAGAGTCCATTTCAATTTGTAAATGTTCCACGTGTTTTGGAAACGCTACGACAAAACACATGTCGCAAAACAGGATAAACGATTATACTAATACTACCATATTTCCTCAGGTTAATGGTTTAACCAGTTAATCCGCCTTTATTCCCTGATATGTACCGCTGTCCCATAAGTGCACAATGCCTCTTACCGCTCCACGATCAGCAACGCGTTATTTCCTACTGCAGCCAAATTGTTGCATAAAGGTATATAGTTTATCTATACATGACATTCTGTCTTGTCTACTGCCGCAGTCAGAACTTCAGTAGCATCGGCGACAGGGGCGAAGGAAGTGGTTCTTTAAACGTCTGAGCCATTACTTATAGTCGTCCCCATATACATCCAGGCAATCCACTAGCCAGTCCGCGTACTGATTCAAAACGGAGCTCGTTGACTGAGCACCGTGAGCACCAGCAATAGTGACGTCGTCCGATGATGCTCCAGCTTTAAGCGGATGTGTATATTCGTCCTCGCCAGCCGTCTGCCATGCTGCTGCGGCGACTGCTGTTGCTTCGGCCATAGCCGCTAGTTCCGCTCTGCTCCGCTCACCGGCCGCTGCTGGCTTCGGAGCTGCCATTTCTGCCCACTCTGAGTTTCACCGTAGCATCGTCACCGCCATTACTATATCTACTAGAGCAGCAGTATTCTTGCTGCTTGTGGACGGACTGCGAGCCATTGGGGGTTCGTTGAGTTGAGTTCGCGCGTTGAAGAAAGAGTGAACGACGAGAAACGAAGAGGGAGGGAGGAGGCCCACCTGGCTCAAGAACGCCGCTGGCTGTGTTCGCTTCGTCTGTTCTCGACTCGCCGACATCATTCTTGTACAGCAGACATAGGCATAGCTTCGTTGTGTACGGGTAGATAGGCTTTAGTCGGTCCACATTGACCGGGTGGCTTGGCTGATGACTGCCTCCGTCGCTTTGTCCCGGGATCGGAGGCTGGGCTTGGCTGACTGGTCCAGTGAATCATCAGAATTCGCATCGGGCGTCAGACTAACGCGTTGTATGCCGCGCTCGGAGAGTAGCAGAGAAGAAAAAAAGTGCGCAAAGTGAGAACGAAGGATGGACAACGAGTGAGTGAAGGAGACAGACCAGACGCCTGGCTAGACACACCGCTCCCAGCTTCACAATATATATAAAACTCCATAGTCATCGTCACAAAAAGATTCATCTATACGGGCATATAACGTAGCGACATAATAGTAGCAGGCCGATGATATCGACAAGTTAGCAAGCCGAGACACAGCGGATTTGGTTGAACTGATCACTGGCCGGCACCTGGCCTCAGACTCCACGAGCACTCCTGCCGGTGGCGGTGTTAGCGCTGACTGCGAAGAGGATGACGGTGACACGAAAAAATTGACGAAAACGAAAACGCTGGCAGTATCCATACTGCTGTTGCTGATGGCGGTCAGGGCTCAAACAGAGCATGTTCGTAAAGACGAATAGTAATCACAATAACAAAAGGCAGAAAGCAGACAACCACGCAAGGACGACGACATGGGTAAAGCAAACGTGCCAGAAAACCTTCGAGTGAATAGTACAAGTAGCGGGATAGAGAGCCAGCAACCAAGGAAACCAAAGGGATAGATGCTCGAAAGCGAGCAGAAGGCGAAGAACCAACGTTGAAATTCAACCAAACAGAACGATACTACAATACACGTGGCCCATAGAGAACTCCCTTGGATTC
Source organism: Varroa jacobsoni (assembly GCF_002532875.2). Classification (NCBI taxonomy): domain Eukaryota; kingdom Metazoa; phylum Arthropoda; class Arachnida; order Mesostigmata; family Varroidae; genus Varroa; species Varroa jacobsoni. The sequence goes on from NW_019213677.1 coordinate 74,554, forward strand.
CCTAAGCTCATTTGTGTCTACCCCCGACAGGAAGAAGTTGGCCTAAATGTGAGTGTAGGTCTGCGTCGCAAGTACTTCGCTTTGGAGAGAAAGCAGCAACGAGTTTCTGTTAGGTTGTGCTGCGATCAGCTGAATTCAGAATAAAACACAGACTTTCTCGAATCAGGCCAAGGTTCAAGGGAAGTTCAGGAACCTTGAAAAACAAAAAAAAAACTCAGGCGCGAAAATTAAAGTCTTTTAAAGCAGTTTTAGCATATCTGGCTATGTAGGGATAATTTAGTTAATTTCTTTAAATAAAAAAAAATTGTTCTCCATTTTCATTGTGCAAAAAATATCTTTACTAATTATTACTACTTGGTAGCACAAGTATTACTACACCTTTTTATTTGTAGACAAATACCCAAGGCGTTCACATTCACGAAAAATTTTATTACTTATTAGTTGCTTGGTATCACTCACGATGAATTTTTATACATTTTAAAATATGGCTTCTTGTATAATATAGTATAATACTGGTTGCTACTATAGAATCTAACCCAATACCTACATTGCTGTGATTCATTCACCCCGTCTATGACAACTCACAAAGTACCGAGTCACCGTCATCACCGAAGGAGGCAGAGATCCAAACAATGAGCGAGTACTTATGCGAACTACAATGACCCGCTGCAGATGCGACATTATCCAGGATGCTGTACTCACGTAGGAGTCTGTACACACTTTTTAAGTTGTGTCCTCAAGAGCTTGCAAACAGGCAGCAACTCAGGCACGACTCAGGCTCAATTCGTTCATACAGAGAATTTCGGCACAATGCAGCCCCAACTCAAGCTAGGCCGACCCGACCCGCACACGCTATTCGAACCCCGGTACCTTGTATACATCAGCCAACCAAAGCAATGTCAATCGTTTGTTATCGCGCGAAAAAGACTGTTTGAGACTAGAGAAACGTTGGTCCCGTAGGCGTTCCACATGAGCTTCTTCCAACTCTTGTAACCTGTTTATGAAATGAAGTTCACCCTCTTGAAAGCACCCACAAAGAACGAGGAGTTGCAGACGACAAACGAGAAGAAGCAATTCACATACTGTAGCATAGGGCCATAAATTCAACTTACGCAGTGAAACCAACAATTAGAGGATTCATTCGAAGCTGCAGTCTTGGACATCAAGTAATACTTCTGGAAATATAAATCTCTAATATTGGTATAAAAACTACATTCCTACGTCTCTGCAGAGACCCTGGTGCAATCGTATTGTTGCTATCCAAGTCATAACGTTAAACTACGACTGAGTTGTTTCAACAATGAACTCCTAGCTCATAAAATTCCCATTGTGCGCCCTTTTAATCCTGTAAAAGTTGCAAAATATGAGTGAGACGGTGATTCCTAATGGAGGCTTTATTGGCTGGTTTTAGAGCCTATGCGGCAAGGTAAAACGTTACAATGAAATGTAGCAGTAGTAACGCTAGCTAGTAGTCGCAGTTTATATTACCTTAGCGTGCGCGATGTATTTATACAGTGATGATGTCAAACTACGCCGTCCGCTTTTTTGTAGGTGATTGCCTGAACGCAGCGAAGGCAAAACATTTCATTATCAGGCTCTTCCTTTCCCGCTCTACTAGCTTAGTAACCTAATATTGAACTTGGTGTAACTGTGTATTCTAAAAACTACAATATTTCTAAGAAATCATCTTTGCAAAAATCTACTACCATCACAAGTTACTGAAAAAATAGTAATAAACGTGCTTTAAACGCCATTTTGTAGATATACATGAGATACATACGGGTATAGAATTTAATTGTCGTTCCGCTTTTCTACTTCTATATGCATCTCCCATTGATGACGTTATTGATACATTAAGACATTCTTCGCC
>NW_019213677.1:76523-90693 GCF_002532875.2 Varroa jacobsoni
TCCTATATTAGCGCCATGCATTTGTATTTACCTTTAGCTTTACAAAGAACTTGTACACACCGATATACAGGTGGACCATAGTATGGACACCGGCCAAGCTAAAAAGCGGGCCATTGACATCATCGAACGGCATAAAATGGTTATTGATAGGGAAATTTTTAAGTATCAAAAGTTTCAATTTTTTCACCCGCTTCTCCACAAAGCTCGTACCATTTTAGCTGACCGACTCAAGAAGGTCACCTAGTCGGGACCCCGACGGTGCGAAGCGAAAGAATCAATGTTGCGACTCTCCATGCATAATAGAACTGCAGGTGCTGTTGGGCGTGTGATGCGCCCGTATGCCCTACTTCTAGGTCTCCGCAAGTTGCCCCTACCAACCCACGTGCTCGCCCCCGATTACAGCCAGCGTTTTTAGGCGGTTTTTGACAAAAACCTAAAGCAGTACGCGCCAGCTAGGTGTGCCAGTTCTGCTACGATAACTAGGACATTTCGTAACGATCGGCGTTAGAGTCTGTCTCTCTGCTGTACTGCAGATAGGCGTTCTCTGTCGAAGAAACAGATTGAACTAACTCCTTTGGGGGATTATCACATCAAAGAATGGTATAACCGAGTCTGGGTTAGGTCAGTCCTGGCAAGGAGCAGAGAGCTCTTAAAACTTGCATTGGCCGGAGCCATGGTACTGCTACTTGACTGTCATTTTCGCGAGTTTGGTCGCAGCGCAGCTTCTCCCTTGCATTCGCTTGCGCGTCTTCCTCACACGAATAAGCACCGTACTATACGATACCGCAGAGGCTAAGCCTGCTGAGGATTTTAAGGGAGCGAGCAGCAAGCCTGTCGCTGAACCCTGAGCGATCGACGAGTAGAAAGGGTCGTTCTGCGTCGTCCTAATGAATCAGCGACTTGTTTGACATTCAGAATCGGGTTGGTTCTACGAACGGTTCATTTGTCTTTTGGTGATTTAGGAGCTTATGAGGTCTGTTGAGCCTGATGGCTGTCGAGTTGCTCCGGTAGCATTTGTAAACGCCACATTTAAGTAGACAGAGACGCTATTCAGAAAGCAATTGGATCTAGCAGACGAATGTATGGTTCAATGGGTTGGATAGAGTAAAGGTCTCGTGCTTACCATCCAATATCAGGGATCAGATATTGGATTAGGATGAGTTGGACTAAGATTTTTTGATTATGAGGATAATTCGACTAACTTTTTTGACCGTTAGTGTTGCTTCATGGCAACAGATACCTTCGATTAATACCGAATTTGCGCCAATCAATATATAGAAACGTAATGATCGAGTAAAGATTTAATAATGAATTTCAAATTAACAGAACAAAAAAAAAAATAAAAACGGAGTGTATCTGTCGTTCAAGCTATTACTTCGTCGATACATTAGTAGCCCTTTCGAATAATTAACATATCTGACTCATCAATATGCCCACATTACAACGGCTTGTTGATCACTTTCATTAGTGTCAAACTTCCAAGGCATTCACTCATCAACTGGCTTGCAAAAGGTCGCAGACCCAGCAATAGAAAAGTAAGCCATCATCACAGAAGCCAGTGCAATATATTTTAGGCAAGGCAGCTACAGCCGTGACAAAGGTTGCAGTCGGATGTCCCACGACCCAGAATCGTGTAAATCTTTTTTACACGAATAAAATCATTCGTCATAAAACACGGAAACCAATCACGAACCGTCTCAAGTAAGTAACATTAGTGATCTCTGCGCGTCTAGATATGCAGAAAGCTGCAAGGGTAGCCTGCAAGTACGCTGTCGGCGACAATCAAGCTAATAAGAATGACACACTCGAAGAGCTGACTTATCTCATTGAACTATATTTCTTGTGACAGTGTTCATTATATTGTAATGTACGCAGGTAAAAAGCTAGCACTTCCCTAAACCTGATATGTCGAACGAGAGTTCTGGTGGACAGATAGGCGTATTAATCTTTCCCCGCTGTTTGTAGTGCCACCTTGACTCGCATATCTACAGCCATTATTAGTACCAAAGTTCTGCTCCTATTTCTGTTTCGGGTTTTCGATCATGGTACGTTTTTAACCATGGAGAGACGCCAGCGAGATATCGCCCTTTACAGCTTCTTTTGCTTAACATTCGTGGAAAACGTAATATTCCAATTTTAGCCTACTAGTTCCTCGGGGTTCCTCGGCCCGCTGTTCGGCACCATTAGAGCCGAAAAAACATTTGCCTGATCACAGGGTAGTCTCGTGTTGATGCTGCTGGTATTGCTTCTATGGGACTACGGTGACTGCACAGGGGGTCGAGGATCTTGTTTCTTACCTCGCCACAATGGACTCACTCGCACCAAGCGCAGGTCGGCCTGGACGATAAATTTCGTTGGCAGTAAGAAGGCAGAGAAATACGACGGGAGCCTGATTTGATCTGATTCAGCATCCTACTTTCGCTGGTCCTGTCACACTCTGGCAGGATGCTACAGTCTGAGTAGGCAGTTGTTCGTTTCGGCAGCAAATGAAAACGTCCTGAGGCGTGAATCATGTAAAAGTCGTACATAATGTGTAAACTTTAGAGAATGGACCGAACATCATACGATACTAGCGTTGATAATGACTGCTGCTAATCTCATCTATCTGTCTTTCTTTACTATCTTTAAAGAAGAGAGGCAAAATTAGATCTTATACAGATGACATTCCCATGATCTGAGCCAATTACGTCAACACAGTACGCAGTGCTCGATTTATTATCGGCATTCCTATACTATATTAAATGTATCAGATATATACAAAAAAAAAAGCAGCGAGGTCATGTAGGCATATAATAACACTAATTAATAACACGACATATAATACATATGCTACAACGAATTTCACCTTTCAAGCACCTTGAAATTTTCTCCTATATATTATGTTTCCCTTGGAAGTTTCACTTCCTTTTTTACAAAATACATATTTTTCAGTAAACAAACTATGTAGAAACATCTGCATTATCTTCCATTTCCACCGAATAGAAGTCCAATCGTCACGCAGCCTGGATGACACGTTCTACGTGCGGGCAAAAGCTTTGCTTAATAGCATGTAGCTGGCGACCATTGTAAAGGGTGTATGTTTATCATTTTAGCAGCGGCCTGGACGGCCTTGACCTCCTATAGGTTCGCTCCGACACCTGTTCCTTCCCCACAGCCGGTAGAACTCTTTTCCATAGCGGCTCTCACATTTATTCGTCACTTACCGACATAGATGGCAGGATAAAACAATCAACTCACTCATACTGTCGTCTATCATAAAGTGTCTGTGTTTAAATCGAACAAACGCAGGGAATGATACTAGTAAACGAACTACAAGCTGTTCGTCATCGGCTTAACATTGTTCATGCATTTTACTAAAATCGACCTGAAACATCATTGAAGTACGATAGTGAGGATACTGGTAGAAACGTTAAAGCAAATTACGTAATCCTGTGTTAATGTCTCTAAGATTTCTATGGTAGGCCACATAATATAGCAGAAAAACAGGGAGGGGACGTATTTGACAATCCGTACTGCTGTCGATAACAAAATGCTGAGATGGTAACCAACAATGAATCTTCGGCGACTGCCTAGCATAGTTAGTAATGCGTTTCATTGAACAGCGTACATAAAGCAGCTGCTTCTTATTTCCACTATCTTTAAGCTACGATATTCTACAGAAATCCGGTTGGAGGGCCCTATGTCTACACGGCAAGCGATACCAGAAACTTCGTACTTAGTAACAGAAAATAGTTCAATCAAACAATCATTGACAACCGGGTTTTCACTTCAATTCCCAATTTGGCACTGAAGTGACGGAGGGCCTCTCACGACTGAAATGGATTCTGCCGGTGCGTTTTTTGCCCCCTTAGTTATAATGTTCAACAGTTCACAGAGTTCGATATGCAATAGGCGACCTACCTAACAAAACGTAAAACGAGTCTTAGAGTATAAAATATACAAATGAGGGATGCTTTATTTGATCTGTCCTGTCTGACCACAGGGGAATCTTCTGCGCAGAAATCTCGGCTTAACAAAGCGTCATCAAAAGCTACGATACTGCCTAGACGTTCGTTGTTCACTACATGTTGCTAAATCTTTTGTCAACCTTCGCTACCAAGACATTGATTCCTTCTAGTAGACTAAGCAAGAAGCAAGGACCGGTACAGCTAGCCAAAGAAGTTAAATTTTTTGAACCGGCAGTTCTCATCGAAGTTCACTTCATTTCATTGCATTCTGATCGTACACGGCCCTTTCTCTACTCGGCATTGTATTAGAATAAGCCAGGGAGATAAGTCAGAGCGATACTGTCGCCGAAAAGAGCGATAGGGGTCCGTCACTTTCCCACCGTGTCCACTCTTCTTATCGGCTCAATAGTCTTCACGACATTCTTGAAAAACGCCATTCTCTGTTTAGAGGTTGTACTTTATCGTCTGTAGCAAAGTATGCCTATGAGGCTCGTCTAGTATTTTTTTTCACTCTTCATATAATAGCTAGAAAATTAGACATTGCCCAGAAGCATAAGAAACTTCGTTTCAGGCCACGGATTCGGCCTCTGCCCAATCCCTCATAACCAAAGCGAGATATGAGATCAGAGAGGATCGGCACCGAGTGTAAGCAGCCATAGCTATTAAATCGTCTGCTTAGACAACAATAACTGGAATCGCCCTGACTATTGTGGCCTCTACCAGAAAGGCCTTTTTTCTCCTGTCCGTCGCGATGAACTGGCGAGGCAACTGAGAGAGAACACACACCTCTGAACACATTGCTCAGAAAATTGATCTTTGAGGTTGGACTGACCCAAAAATCTCTTCAGATGTAGTAATCGGTACTCGCCAAAATAAATGCGCGTTCCTCTGTAATTTAATCAAAAAATTTTTACAGTTAGCATAACGAAAGCCGAAGCATGAACGGAACTGTGTTGTTCTGTTCCTGTTAGTCTTTCTCCTTTTTAGCACAGCTGATGTAATGGAAAACGTCACGAAAAACCCAGAAAAAAATAGTAGTCATAAAATGCATGCTCTAGTTAACCCGATTTAAAAATGATCAAAACTAAGCGGACTTTCGTGTTTTTGACATGTCAGGTGTAGTCATGTTGTAAACGAAGGAGTTCCACAATAACGGGTTAGATGCTGACTGGCGTTAACAGCTGGCATCATTCGCCGATCCCACAACGCTGTCCCTTAAGTCTGCAAGCGACTTGCAGCACTTGTCTCTAAAAACTGCCCCCACCTCACAGATCTGCCGTCATAGAAATAGTGGGAGCAAGATTAAAGTATATTTACACCCTCAGCGATCGGCACTCTTGGCATGCGCTTTCGGGTCCTGACTGCCCCCCGAATGTAGTTCGGAGGATGACAAAGTTTGTCCGCAAAAATGCATCGTTGTCTTCAGATAAAGAACTCATTTATTTGCACTACCAGCGTCTCACATCACTGCGCGTACCCGAGGCCATCGGAGCATATATCGGCTTACTATTTTTATTGTTACGGATAGCGCGTACGTAAACATTATGCATATAATGTAACTCGTATGCCGTGAAAAATGCTGATAGATATATATATATATATATATAATAAGCCCAATCGGATTTTAGGTTCCACTTAATTGTTTCAGACTACAGCACCTTGTGAACTTGTGCTTCACTGTGCTAAAAATCCGCTGTCCTAACCTAAGATACCTAGGTGATAAAGCTGTGCTGTGTCTAATAAAAGTTAAATTAATATGGAATTTCTATTGCTGTTTAAGAGATGTTACGTTGCGGAAAATTTATCGCGTTCACAGATTTGTACGAGTGAGACCGGTAAGCATTTAGGCGGTCGATGACTTACCCACCCTTCACTGTTATGTCAGAAAAAGCCGGAACCGGAAGTCTGTAATAAAACACATAATAGGAAAACAGGTTAGAATAGATCCGGGTTCAAATAGTTGGGCCATATTCCCTTCAAACGAGACTGCCTATACGAATCTTACAGAAAGGTAAATTCAAATGTTCATCACAATACGCTATAGGTAGTAAGCCGTTTCATTTCTAAGGCAGTACCTAACTAAGCTAGGTTAATCGTAATATCTTTGTCACATCCTGTGTTCCTTTTAATATTAAAAACCTTGTCCCTGCCCTGTTATAACTAACTTCATGTCCATGTAAAATTAACCATAAGATCTGAACCAATCCGCATTTTGTTTAACCAAACCCACTAAAAATATATGCATCACAATATATCGTTCCGTAGCAACCGTACTCCCACCATGATCAATAGAGTTGAGAGTTATTAAACTTGTACATAGATATTTTCACGCAGCTCCTGCTACCACTAGGCGGTTCGTTCTAACTGCAGGTACCTAAGAATTTCCCGTAAATTACCATTCTAGATAACATTATGCCAGAATATATGAATGCGATCTACAAACCACGGCAAGATCTATGGTAAAGAGAAATTTCTCAGTAAAAATAATTCGATCAAAAAGAGTATCGAACGGTACGATTGGACGGTTATGCATAAATACGAAGTTCTCGGTCGCGCCGCAATAGGCTTACCTGGCGCTTCTATGGTGTATTCAGTAAGTAGGCCCCCTTACAAATCTACATTTACTTCGAGATCTTGAACGTTGCTTACGTGATCTGACCTGTTTTAGCGGTCCTTACTGGCGTAAATTAAACAATTCGTCTCTAGGCTATCGATTTCACCGCAACGTTATTCGACGGTATCTCTTGATTTGTATTCTTTTGGACCCGTTAAGCAACCGCAGATCAGTGAAATGCTGTTTGAGATAACGTACTCAGCACTAGCACAATGAAATGAACTATTCCACCATATTAGGAATGTACAAACGTCCCCTATGATGGTCTCGAAGTCTAGTTTCAACCTTGGCCCGACTCGAACCTGCCACGTTGTCAAGTATCAAGAATCCTTTATCAAGAATCGATGCGTGTTTCTTATAATCGCTACTTATCAGTCAAACATTTGGTTATTTGTCACACGCTAATGACTAACTATAGCGTCATGTTTCTCCTAATAATAATAAGATACCTGGACAGTCCTTCCCTGTCTGTAGTCAACCAGATTTCACTATGTCGAAAGGAGTGCGAGTTTTGTACTACCTACTATTCGCTTACAGTATCCCCATGGATCTTGCTTATTTAGGTTGAGTACCACATCTTTCCCACGCCGAGTCTTTGCAAGGACTCGTTCACGCGCGTCCGCGCGCGCGCGCGCGTCCACAAAATCGCATTGCTTCGAGCATACGAAGAAAGTACCCCTGAGTGGAGTTCGGATCTCCTTCTAATTACAAGCACCGGCACCTTAAAAAACATTTCAACGTTTGATCGTCGAATTACACCTAGCACATGTTACCGCCTAATATATTGGACTATGAAATTTATCCAGTTGTTTTATTACAGCACAAGCGTAGCCTACATAATTTTATCGTTCAGCACCATTTGGTCATAATGGGGTTTGACGCATCTAGGTAAAATAGCCCTTTATCTAGTTGGAACAAATGGATACCAGCGAGGTAGACCGCTAAAAATGATGATCATCCTCAAGAAGGTGATAGCTTGCTCCCCGTTGCCTGTTTACTTCCGTGTTAACTAATTATTATATAATGCGCAAAAGTGCTATATTCTAATGGAGATTTTACAAATGCCAATATTCTGAGAGCGAAGCGGTTAGACTTCGCCCTAAGCATCTTTCTTTTTCTGGCTTCAAGTTGGGACGCGGGCGCTGGGCGAACCGGCTGTTCACACAGGCTGCTCCCTCTCCCCCGGCTTGAGGCCTCTTAGGAGTATGAAATTGAGGAGCGAAAGGGAGACTCCGCGCATCGGGCGGCTCAGATCCTACCCCAACAGCACAGCTTGAGGCTAGGAAACAGACAGCTGTAACAGAAACTAACATTCGCAAACTGAAAACCTAGCAAAGGAACCAAGCCTCGAGTCCAGCTCAAAGAGGGAGCCTCGTCAGCTGCCTACTCCAGCTACTCAACCCGGCACCTCCAACAACCCAATCCCATCCTAGAACCTCTGCCGAGCTAAGAACGGCGTCGACGAACGCGCGTGGCCCCGCTCAACTCCGGGTTGCTCCCTCATATGTATGTGTCTCCTCTCTTCTAGCGGCCGGCAAGCGAGCGCTATACTCTGGTAGCCCCAGTATAGAATTCCCGTGCTAAAGAAGTCTAACGGAGCGCCATATGTTCTCGCACGCCTATGCGAGCTTGGCGGCAGCGGCGGCGGCGTTAGTGGCAATGGTAGTAGCACTACTGCCAGGGTGAGTGTCCTGGTAGTCCTGCAAGTTGTACCATAGCACAACAGCCATCTCCATCATAGAACTCTACCGCTTTATACCACCATACCTACAGGCATGTGTAGCTTAAGCCAACTGTAGCTTGTCGTGGCTAATGCTATTTATACGCCCTGGTTGATCGGGCGATCTGTCGGTCGGTTCGTCGATAAAGAGCGTGCTCCGCTGCCTGCTCCTGTTTGTCCATGAGCTTGCCTCGTTCATGAAGGATGAGGTGATCCCGAGCTCTGGGGATCTTCAACCCCCTGTTTAGTGTCCTGAATTGCTGTGGCAATAACCAATATTGCTACTACTACTCCTGGTTGTGTCCTGGCAGACTCCCTTGTCGATTTCCTAGTCTAACAATTCCCAATTCCCATTCCGGCCAAATTCGTTCCCAGCGACGGGCGCGTGTTACGCGTATAGTTCGACTTGGGGACACGCTAAGCTGCTAAAACTTCAAAGAAACATTTGTATCCCACAGGGACACGCGACCAACGTTAGCCAACAAGACCCTACATAGATAACTACCCGTTTCAGGCGACGCTTTTACTGTTGCTGGTGGTGATATTAGTTTACGGTTTCAAAGTTAATCAGGCTAAAAAACGCGCACCCCATAAAACACAGCAGGCCAAGGAGTCGTCGTGGTGCCGAGAACAGTTGCCTTTACTTGGCAACTGTCGCGGCTCCGGCAATTGCACATCTAACTATACCAATACATAGAGACATAATAAAAAAAAAAAAATCTGCTAACAAAGAGACATCTATGGGGATTACGTATGATGATCATCTATTCGTAACGCAAAGTAGAAAGACCTGGTAGAAAGCTGAACAAATCGTCAAGTCCTCATTTCCTCATTCGTTATCAGGTCTGACGCTAATATCTTTCAGTGTATGCTGAGTCTTCGGTTAGTCTTCATCGTTTGATACTGCGCCAAAACTAACCTATCTAATACGGCTTGTTTATAGTAATCAGACATTTTCCATAAAGAGTTTCGCTAGGCGGAAGTTTTTCTACCAGCTAATTACTTGTCCGTTTTAGAGCATGTTAACAGTTGCGAATATTATATGTTGTGGCCTTGTTGTTCACCTATCGGCTGGTTAACAAACCCTGCAGAATCGCTGTGGTTTTTTTTGTTGTTTTGGATAAATTCAAACGTATTCTTCAAGTTTATCTGCAATACTGGTTCCTATTCCCCTTTTAACGGGTATAATCCGACCCGGCGGTAAGGGTTGTTCTGCTCAACTTCCACACTGATGAACGAATGACATACGATCGACAACACTGAAACAAAAACGCTAGACGCAACTGCTCAGTTATAATGAATGCCAACGACGACGACGACGACGATGATGACAACGACAAAATAACCCAATCGATTTCCGATGCGTACTCGATGAATAAACAAACAACAAAACAAACTAGTATGAAACGGAAGAAAAAACAGCGGGCAAAAAATACCCATTCTAATATATTGGGTACTCCAAAGAGGCTCGTTGGTGCCGGAAAGTAGTACGTTCATCTAACGTCTGGGCTGGCTGTCGCGTTCAATTGTGACACCCCATAGAGAACGGAATTTTTACAGGGATAACGATGCCTTGCCGCGGATGGGGGGCCTGATAAGCTACGTGCTTCTATCCACGCAAATGAAGCGAGTCGGAATTGCACCCTGATAATAAACATTTATTTGGTGTTCCCGATAGCTAATGTTGATATTTTTTGTAAGTGAAAATTGGTCTGCGTGGAACGTTTTTTGTCCGCATACGTGACCTCTATTTCTACTCGACAAGAACTAGATAGAAACAAGGAAAAAAAAACAACTCATATTTATGAAATGGGGTTAATTCATCATCTAATTATTATCATTACTGTCAGCTGCTTTTTTGTGGCTTCGTTTGAACGATTACCTCCGTGAATGTTTGTTACATTACATTATAGTAACAACTATTAGATTACTGCCAATGAATATACAACACTCGAATACGAGTGTGTTTCCTGTTCACGTCATTTTTCTAAAGCGGTCTGCCCAGTTTAGAGCGACTAAAACCCACATGGGGATTTTTTTTGTAGACGTCGTTCATTTTCATATATTTTCGCTTTCCAAAACATTTGCACCGGATAATAATCTTCGACGCATCTAACCATATCCGTTTCGCTTTTGGCTGCCGATTCCACCACAAAAGAGCGCGCTTTTCAAAGTGATTAAGGAACGAACGGTGGTCCATGTTCGAATCTTGGCGTAGACATATCATTTTCGCACTAAAAATCAACCGGTTTGTGTTGTATCGACGCATTTGCCTCACGCATCGTACAATGCCACACATACTTTATGATAACAAATAGTAAACAGATGGCTGTTTCCCTTTTGCTAAATTGTTGCCAATTTCTAGCAGTATATATATATATATATATGTAGTCACACCATGTCTGCACAAAGCCAGCCTTAATCAGCCAGAACAGAATACGCGCAGGCAATCACAAGCGGCCAGCATGCTTAGATAATCACACGCACAGTCAAAAAACACCAGGATGAAAGTCTCAGAAAGATCTATGTTTTTAAGTCGGAACAATTGCACAAATCTGATCCCGTAGAACCTGTTACCCGTCCTCGATATCCTAAGCACACTCTAATAGCCAACAGTGTGTAGTTAAGATCACAAACAACTGATTATCTCAACAACAATTTGTTACTACGCGGTCGTCTCCTATACAGATAACGTTATCGAGAGAACTTGGTCGTTCTAGAAGAACTTATTAGTTACAAAACACTGCAGGAGAGTAGCTGTCCAGCGCCGGATCAAAAAAAAATTATACTGTCATAGCGTAGCGGCCCGTCTGTGAATGTCGTAATTATTTAATTACAAAATATACGCATATCGATGTTCGTAACCATACCAATATATTATATACTGATAATGCTAATTACCATTGTGTTATTACAAGCCAGTCGTTTCACACAACACTAAAGAAGCCTCTCTATCTATTCGATGCCAGCCAAAAGCCCCCCAGAGATGCTTATGGTAAATACGTCACGGGTTTCTAACAATCGACTCGAATAAATCTAAATAGAAATTGCATTTTTATTCAGTCTACTGATTCCTTTCAGGCTTGTTGGGCGTGTTAACCTTGAATTTACCTCGATACGCGAGTTCGCCCTCGGTACCAGTGGACATGTGCTAACCTATCTCCGCATTTAAAACTGTTGCAGACAATAAAGCGTTGGGTCCATGCTTCTTGACAACTTCCGAGTGCACGCATTTCACCCTAACATTGGCCCTCTACACTGGATCGAAAGGTACCGACGACCAAGTGCAAGCGTAGTCCAGGGAAGGGCAAGGCGGCCGGCAGGAAGACAGACAGACATGCAACCAAAGCATTCGATGGTAACGAAGTGACGCCGCTTGTTGCCACCCAGAGGGTACGTAATAGAGGTCAATGACCAGCGTCAAAGTCTGTACTGTGGCTGCATCACTACCAGTCAAAACTACTCGACGCGTCCGGGTTACTGATATGCCGCTGCTGTCGTCGCCGTCGCCGCCACCGCTCATTCTATTCTGCATCTTTCCCGCGCTGCCGCTGGTGGCAGTATTCGTCGCGTAGCAATTTAAATGCAATTCTGCAGCCGTTGCTGTTAGAAGTCTCCGTCGGTTGAAATTCGGCGATGGTTGATGTTCGTACTTTCAAAGGATAGCGAAGCTTCAAATGCTGTGCAGATCGTCGTTCTGTGCACTGTGCTACGCCAATGCTACACCACAGGCTGAGGCACAAGGTGAACGGTGAGGGCCTGCTCGGTCATGAGGCGTTTAGCGGCAGAGCTGCTGACGTCAACTAGAAAACTCGCCGAGGCAGTAGCTGATCAAGAGGTAGACGACGACGTCGTCGTCGTCGTCGTCGCCGTGGCCGCCATCATTAGCATCAATGAAGCTAACACAAAGTCGGCATGGGGGCAATGATGTAGCGTCATCGACGTGAAGCGAAAAGAGACAAAAGCAATCGCGACAGACCGGCTAAAATAGATTAACCGACGACCGAGCAAGCGTCTATGGTCTGGTTGATGATAATGTTGACACATAGGAGCATATGCAGTCTGTGATGGTGAAAGAACCGACGACGAACAAGAAGTTAAGATTATGTCTTTGTAGTCATCTTGAATTAATATTGGTAGCAGCGCCGGCTGCGGAACGGAAGGGGAGCTCGGCGGTACCATCTTGAAGTCCGTCTGTCTAGTTGAGTTCAACTAGCCATCATGAGGGTGTTGTTATTATGTAAAGGTGAGTCAGTAAGCGTTGATTCTTCGCCGTCCGCCTGTGGGTAGACACGCAACAGGCACTTGCGTAGTGATAACAAAGCAGCAGAAGCAAGTATGTAATATCAATGGAGAACGAACTTAGAATCATCTGTTATTACTACAAAATAGAGCAAGAAAGCTATACGCACTCAAGCAGCTCTATCAAGATGGTGGTCGACGATTTAAGAATCATAAACGATTGATCATGTAAAGATTTATCTGAATTTCTCAATTAAGAAACTGAAACTATAGACGGTTTGTGAACGAATCGAGATATCTGTAGCTGTGAAGCTGTAGGATTACTCAGACGTGTAGGCAACAGGAACTTTAATCTGAAGCATAATTTGGTACATTTAAGACAGACGACATTTTACTTTCGAACAGACGAAACGACACAAAGTTACGGGTATAAAAAATTGATCCGCTAAGCCAGTCCGTCTATATTATATAAACACAATAATTCAAATTATCAATTGCGACATTCGCCACGCTTCAAAACACACTTTTCACTTCCAATTCCCACTACAGACATAATCAATATTGTCACCGAGACCAGATTCGATAGCCGATTTAGACACTGACTTTCGGGATTCTCGTTCATGGTTACGATTTGTTGACCCATAAGGAGGCATATGTCGATCTACGTAATGATTTAAGTTTTTCCTATGTTTACAGTTTTACGTATTCTATTCCCTTTGGAATACAGTTTTAAAAACAGCGTCTAGCTCACTTCGGAACGAAAGCTATGGCTCCATCGTTGAGGAATATGTCTTTCGTCCTATTCCGCTGGCCAGCAAAAAAACAAGCCACGCATCCGACTTATTTGCCACTACCACCGCTATTGCAATTACTCAAAATTCGTACTTCTTGTTTATTGTCATTTTGAGCTAACAGGAGAGCGAATATCTGGCGCGTGCAACATATTGATTGATGACAAACTAGGTTCCATGGACTCTTGTCGTAACAGGCATGCGATCGTTGAAAAAAGGGTCAGTTCTTGCTAAAACGGAAAGGTGAGAGAGCAGGTTTGTATGCATCAGAGGGGGAGAAACTGGCTTAGAGACCTCGCAAGTAACTGAAAATACGATTCCAGTGCTCCGACACAGTCTTAGCGGCGGGTAACGTGGAAATCAACACGATGGCTCCAACGATTCGCGAAGAACACAGGTCTTATGATGCCACGAACGTCAGGCAGAAGCTTTCAAGCTTAGACACTTCAGTAACGTCAATTTTCCCTGATTATCGAGTTGCAGTCCGCGTTCGACTCGTTCATTTAAATTTTGTATGCTATGGTGAAACATTGTAAAGCCAGGTAGCTGATCATGCAAGTATGTTCTGGAATATGGACTTACAAAAAAATCGTATCTAAACGAATGTTGTCATTTTGTCGTAACTAATAAACAGGCGATATGATTATGTTGCAACCTATACCACCCGCTCCGTATGCGTCATAACCGACCCCAGCGCGGTTGAGTTTTTATCCTCTGCCCTGCTATGCAACAAGTGACGGCAAGAAGTCCAAGGTGACGGTACGGAAAATGACAACTCGAAGTCCTGTTTGTGGGGAAGCTGACACTTGGCGGTCGTCTGCACTGGCTGAAAGAAAGCATTCATCGTAGTGGCAGG
>NW_019213677.1:90793-107797 GCF_002532875.2 Varroa jacobsoni
TGTGTGTGTGTGTGTGTGCGCCTGCATGTGTGTGTGCGTATGTGTGTGCGTGCGTGCATGTGTGTGTGTGTGTGTGTGTGCGTGCATGCATGCGTGTGTGCTTGTGCGTGTGTGTTCATTTGTGTGTGTGCGTGTGTGTACTAGTCTGTTACCGTGGGCATTGTGTTCTCTGTGTGGCGTAGAAGCAATGGCCGGCTAGCCTGCCGTTATCTCTAGCCAACCCATTCGCAAGGCCACATCTCCGTACTGCATAATATAATAGATATATATACACGCAGACAAACGTTCTTCTCTTTCGCTTTAGCCTAAACTAAATGTTGTATGGGATAGTTACGTCTATCAGCTTGGCAGCTGTTCATACATCTAACTAGTCAGCCAGTGGCAGTCGATTCTTGCAATGGTTACGCAGCGACGCCAAACAAGAGTGTCGACCAGTGCGATCATTTTGTCGATGTTCCATTGTTGACCATAGCGATAATATCACGGTGTAACAATCATAGTTACGCGCTGGTTCAAGCGGCGCTAGTAAGATCTCCATGTATGTACGTGTGAGCAAGGAAAGGTTTCCATATAACATTCGTACAAGATGGCGTACATATGAACTGGCTTGCTAAAGGAAAAAATACAAGACAGCTATACCAGGCATAGAATTCAACCATTTATACGGAAATTCAGTCATTCCGGTAGAACGTTAAAACTTCTGTACACAGATCTTCTGCCTCGACTTTTTATTTATTAGTCAAATAAATGAGATGTGTCTTTCCGCGCAGCGCCTGCGTAGCTCGAGTCTAGTGTGTGCCTCTTATTCGCTTGTTTAGACTGTAGCCATCATAAATATCAGCTAACGTCGACCAATCAGCATAGCGAACGTGTCCCTAAACGCACATCTGCAAAACGATATAGACTATTTGTGGTAATAATAGTTTTAGTAAGAATATACCATGATAGCAACAACGAATTTCATCAATTATTTAAAGTTAATTAGAATTAACGTCAACTCCACGTTCTCTATCAGGCGTCTCACCGCGTTGCTATGAGATGTCTTACTAAATCTTAGGCCGATATTTCCGTCGAGTATGATCGCCATTTGTGATGTGAGCGCGTAAAATTTTGGTGCGTCATGCCCTTGGGCAAGCTTTTGCCAACGACCTATCAATTCAACTACGCCTTTTCTGGTGCTACTTGCTATAATTAACATCACTAATGATGAGTAGCCAATAAAAGCAAACCCGACAAAGTGTAATTATGATTACTGATCAGCAAACAAATAGCTGAACGTAATGCTACCGTGTCGAAAGGATGGTCTTTGCGTGCAAATATTTTTTTCGAAATCTTCGTAACTTTTATTAAACGAAGAAAACCGCGTCCAACTCTACGGCTTTAGACAGAAGCGGGAGAAAACGGCTAATGGGACTTAGCTAACCAATCACCTCTACCAATACCGTATCGGAATTTTCGTGCGTCTCGACACAGGGGTGACAATGTCACTTCTCGTTTATACGAACAGCTGCGCCTGAAACTGTAGCACAACCGCTGGACATATTGTGGAAATTTGTTTTTCACGAATTCAAAAGCACTTTCGAGTTGAGACCTAGCATCAACTCGAAGGCGATCAATCTCTTTAGCCGCAGTTTGCGTTACGAGTTTACGAAGCACTTCAAACATGCGTTCAAACGGTGACGTATTAAAGCTCTTGACATTGCGAGGCTACCCCCTGATTGATGACAATTGCGAAATACCACCCGACAGTGATCTAGACAAGCAAAATAAGGCTCGTAAAAGCTCTAGTTCCTTATACAGGTTTTACAAAATAAAACACTAACCCTTCACGGCACGGGGACCGATGCTGCTCCGACCGTTGCCTCAAGGACTCCCGGTTTGTCAGCCTGTACTACCTACTCGAAGCATAGTACCCACGGGCTTGGCTTGCCCATAGGCTTCTTGCTGTAATTGAGAGAGACAGCAAAACGGGAGAAGACAGCGAAACGCAATTCGTTTGTCACCGATGCAGCTGTTGCCGTAGCAACCGGTGCATATAAGCAATTTAAAAATGGCGCGTGTACCAATTGGCCGAAATTAATAACAAATACAATCGCAAATAGAAATGAGGACGGCTCCGTAAAATGACATAAATAGCCGGCCATTAAAAAGTACAGAATGTCCTCAACCACAGTTCACCTTTTCGGCTCACACACAAAAACTCGCAAATACGTGAAGCCACCTAGACATAGAAGCAGGTCTATCGTTAAAAAGAAAAAAAAAACAGAAATAGTCAACTGAAATGTCAATCGTAAGCGGCCATCAGCAGATGGCGGCAAAAGCTTTCGTCTGTTCAAATGATAAATCAGTCAGCTGGCAGTATCCGACGGGAAAAGATGTCCCTCAGGCAGCTAGCCTGTACCGAAATCAAATAGATAGATACCAAATATTCCGAGATATCGTATCGCTAAACACAGCAAAGCCTCAACACAGACCCTTGCGGAGGATTCGCCTGCAATATTGAGTCTGCGAGAGTCAGTTGGGACCGTCTTTTATCCAGGCACATTGATCTTCTACGCATAAAGGTATTGCAAGCAATGACCACCGGTTTTCATTGGCTGCACTGATAATGTCGTCGTCGTCGTCGTGTTATTTGGAACGACTTTTAAACAAATTTACGCCTAGAGCAGTGGCTCGAATTTGACATTCCAAATCGTCGCTAGGCCAAAAATTCATTGAGTTACTAGGTTAGTTTATGTCATAACGTATAATGTCGGAGTAGAAGTTGTAGGCGTTGCTCGCGATCTGCAATTAAGCGAAGAAGGACGCGCGCCATTTCTTAAACTTAACACGTGTATCCTGCTTTCGTCTCAGACATTTTTGGGCTGATAATAGTATATTTACCCTATTATCAACCCAACAATGTAAAACTGATAAATAAAATAAACAATGATAAACTGATAATAACGGAATCCAAATATTCATAGTTGTATTATGGCAATAAACATTATATAAATCAGGTAAGAAAAAAAGGTAACGACTTTTGAGACTCCATGGAATTCTGTGACGCGCAACAGATAGTTCTACAAAACCACATACGACATATTGCCAACATATACAATATATACAATGCGAATTCTACTCATTTAAGTGAACTTGGTAGTACGTGGTCGACATCGAGTGACTGTGGGACAGATTGTGCATGACGTCTAAAAATTTGTCCCCCTAGTCGTAAGAAAAGCTGAGCTGAGAAGAGTCTCCCCAATTACTTCTTCCTCTGATTGGACTAGGACTTACTAGCGCTGCTCGTAACCAGGAAAACGGGCTCCAGTGTCCTATTTGGTAAGAGACAGTTTATCAGGCCGTTTCCCGCCAAGATAAACAAGTACAGAAAATCATAACAGAAAAAACAAAGAGCCTACACACCAACAGATTTACGAATGGATTTAGATTGGTGTCGCGTCGAAATGAATCAGAATAAATAAAAGTTAAACAGTAGTAGCAGATTTTACGCGTGCGGCGAAGTTTATACCAGCAGCAGTTTCGGCTATATATATATACGCGTTACGGGTTGCGTTTTCGGAATGTCTGTTTCTTTACAAATTGCAAACAAATCTCGTTTGTAGCAACAATTACATTTTAGCTGGATCAGGGTCAGCGTCACACGCTTGTATCGACAGTAGTAACTGTTCAATAGAAGCAACGTCATACAAAAAAAGCCTTTGTGGGAATTTTTTTTGTTTCAAATGCGTCTCAATAATTAACTATGTGCGTACATTTACATTCTGCTATTTAGGGGTTTAGCTCATTCTCATTGTAGAGGCCGCAATAAAGCCCCAAATCATGGACGCGAACTCGCAACGACTTCTGAAATTGAGCGGTCTACCTTATACATCTATAGTGATTATTCTACCGTAGGTGCGCGCCTAATCCATGGAAGCGCAAAACATATGCGAATCAATTGTATTTGTCAACTATGACCAAAACTGAACTTTTTTGTTTTTAATAATTAGTATAATAATAATAATAATAATAGCTTTGTACAACTTCAGCAATACTGGGCAGTTAAATTATCTTTATATTGCAAGAAACACGGTTGAGATTATTGTGTGTATGCATGCATTTTCTTATAGTGTTTCTATACAACACAATTGCCCATAGTATATATGACACATAGGCACTGTACAGCGCAACCTAAACGTTCATCTAGTTTTTCTTTTATAGTATATAACGTACCTAACGTTGGTCAAATGCTTCACATGAGAAAATATGTGAGATTTTCTCTAAAAGTACACTTTTTCTTTCAGTCGAATGGCCTTTCTTTTCAGACAGCTCTAAACCATGGCCGAAAACAACAAAAACGAACTACATACTCATCTTCAACAGTTTCCACATTAAATCACATGTCAACAGAGGCGCGGGTCCGCTAGGACTGACGTATTAACAACAATCGCGTCTTTACTACACTTGAAAAATATCGACATCTTTTATTCTTGGACAATACTGAAATCAACTTTTCTTTGTATCATCATGCACGTCCCTCCTGTGTCTATGCCATCTCAGTTGCTACTTTCTTTCTGCTAAAAAGCATACCACTTTGGGCCCATTAGAAAAGGCCTCCTTCTGCTGTTATATCGAGCTATCTATCCTATTTGCAAGTATGCCCACCTTCGTAACGTTTATATCCGTCCTACCATTTGGGTGGCTTTGCCACCAAAATAATAATGTATACCTATGTCATATATATAGTAGTATTGCCTATGTTTGTTGGCTCGATCCGTGCAGCAGCGCTGGTGTCTCTGTACTATAAGGCACCCTTCTCTCTATTTTCTCCTACCATTATTATCACTAATACCAGCTACAGCATCAGGCTTTCGCCAGTTTTGCCAGTGGTTGTCTTCATTAACAACGACGACAACGAGAACAACAGTGACGCTAATCGGGATAATAACATTCATTAGGAAACCAGAGGGTATCAGAATCGGTGGCAGGCGTCACAAGAGAACGGCAGTGGTGATGGCTTGTACAGCGGCGCTGGCAGATTCGTCGCGGTCCCTTCGGTAACCTCTATTCACCACCTATAAATAGCCCCCGTAGGAGAAATCAAAAGACACCCAACCCAGCAGTAACGAAGAACATCAGCGCGACTCTAGAGTTGGACTCACTGAAATTCCTTCTCGCTTTATCCATTCCCTGAGGCTCGCTCGCCTACAATCTCTTGTTCGGCCCAGCTTTTCTTTGCTTTTTTCTCAATCCGAAAAGGAAAGCACTTTAAACTTTTGCAATACTGAGTCCTAGCTGTAGGAGGTTGCCAGGTACACTGGTCGAGTAGACGGTGAATAAGACGGCGACCAGTGTAACGGCTAGGGGAGCAGGCTAGCAAGCAATGAGCGGAGATGAGCCTAATAAGACATCGAGGACGAAAAGCAGCGCCTATTCTTCGTGCTCTTTCGCCTGATCTCTCATAGGGTTTTTCAACATGGCCCAGCACAAAGCAGTGCCTGCCTAAACCCGTTCAAATAGTACCTGCCGCTTGGTCAGAGCTATTACAATTACTACAGAATGACATCGTGTCCTGCTGTGTGCCCAGATTAACAAGAGCAGGTCACCCCGCCTTAAACCAGCTGGAGAGGACCAGGTGCCTGTTTGTTCGCTGACCGTAGAGGAACAACCTTATGAAGTATACGATACGCTGAACGAACATGCGGCGCTATCGTAGGATAACGCGACAATAGGAAAAAAATCCTAACCTTGTCTTTCTTGATTTTACGAGAACAACTAGATGATGCGCGCTACTATAATAATAATAAAAAAAATTCATAACATTTTTATGTCTCAATTTTCAGTAAATAATAACAAGCAATACGATCTTCATCTGTATGCAAGGTTATTTGACGTCGCCGGACATCATATACTGAACAAGGAACGTTAATTGATTGATTCAAATCCGAAAAACAACCCCTACTTCGTAGTTTTCGGTTGTTTTTGTTTGTATTCAGCCATGAAATTTAGTGTTTGTTAGTTTGGTAAACGATCCGCAAACGCCATCTGATCTCACGATAAACTCATCTCCAAAATCATCTCTTACTAGCTATGAATTACTGTATATCAAGGTATTTTCTACTAGCGGAGCACATAAGACGATACGAGGCTACTCAGCAAGCGTCTCGTGGCCCTATAATGTCAATAAGCTACGGGATAGAAGGATATATTTGTTTATTTATCCTAGGCTTATTGTATTTAATGTCGTATGAACGCGAAAGCGTCGTAGACCCTCCGTTCTATTTCAATATAATTGCAGTACAACTCATTGACGTACTATTTGTATTCTACCTCCATAAACAAGGAAGCATTTCCTTCGAAAATCCTTCAGTTTCCTTTAAACATTTAAAACTTAGCTGCCATTAAATCAGACTCTCGATTATACATTTTACTTGTCTCTGCCGTTTCTTTGGTCCATCAGTAGCTCAGATGGTTCCGTCGAATAATTTCCAGTCATTCTTGACACTTGATCAATCGATCTCAATGCCAACTAACGACACACTTTTTTTTTTCTAAAAAAACTATCGTCACCATACTTCACAAATTCGCCGTTCATGCAGACAGCGCTAGCAGGTTTTCGCCTGCTCTTGAAATTATTATTTCTCTGCGCTACACATCAATCCTTTGGCTCGGTAAGACTTCTTCCGTTAAACAACGAACCTGTTGTTTCCGACAGACCAATCCGCCGGCGAGTCTCGTGACACCTTTCATCAACTCCTGTCGTTGTCTTCGTCATAACCATCAGATATCTATGGCCAACATTGGCGCCAGCGAATTGTCGATGAATGCAGCAGATTGAAAGCCATTATTATTCTTTTTTGCTTCCTACCCTTCTAGCTGGGGAACTGCTAAAGCAGCTACGGCTCCCGATCAAAGTAAGGCAAAGCCAATTCTAGACATCCGTGTTTCCTCGTTTTCGAACGTCCAGTAAGGGACTACGAGCTAGTAAAAAAAAGTTATTTTAATAACAATGATGAGCTGCAAAAGTGAAAATAGATAACGATGGTTATTACTTCTCTCTCTCTCTCTCTCTCTCTCTCTGCGTTGCAATGTGTGCCAAGCAAACTGTGAAATGAGTTCTAATAAGAACTAATACATATATATATATATATATATATATATATAGTTAAAAGTTGGAAAGTACCAAAGCTAAACATCCGTTCTCGCATTATTGCCCTAGCTACAATTAAACGAAACTGTTATTTGAATCAATACGTTTCCGTCTCTCCTTGCAGCATATAGGTTATCCATATGAAGCTGACCAGACATCGATCCAGCGGCTCCCTTGAACTCTTAGGTGTTCCTTCTTAATGCAATGTTATATAAAATGTTTAGAATCGACGCTTGCGCGAACGCTGATAAGTGATAAAACAAATCGATCACCCGTTTGTATGAAAAGCGTTTTTTTTTTCTTCCTTGCGCTTCGCTACAAACTTAGATACCTCAAACCAGCGTTTCAAAGTTGGCTCGAGGCTAAATATAAACTCTATTGAAGCTGGCGCCGATAGACACGTAGGACATAACTAGCTCACCTATTTAGTAAGTCGAGTAGATAGCCTCTAAATTCACTTGATAAAACATAATAGTGCACAGAATAGCTACAAACCGCTTAAGGGCAGGCAGGCAGGCAATAGCAAGGGCCTAGACTGTAACAATTTTTAAAACCTTTTAGCAACTATCTCAATTCTACTCTAAATCCCAGTGACAGATTATCAAACGTCGTGGGAGCTGTTGCTGTGAGGAGAAGGCTCGCTGGTGATCGATTGATGCGGTGGGCTTATGGTTGAGTCCGCAAACTTGGCTTTGACAACTCACCGATCGTGGACTAGGTTCGGCTACTCTGCCCAACAACAATCGTTAATACTTGCATTAGCGATTTGAGTTGCCAACTGTGACAAACAATGCGCTACGAGTAAGTTAATAACTTTTAGATTATAAACGTAATTACACTAACTCTTAGCTGGCTTTGGATACTATCGATACGTGAGTCGTCGCTAATGCTTGCCCTACACTAGGTAGCGAAACAGGCCTAACAACAGGCCCTCGAACTGACGAAAAATTGCCAACCACACAGTCGACCGTAGAGCAAAATTCAGATTCACTCTCAACGACTAAGCAATTTTGTCCGGTTGACGAAAACGCGCACGTATTGTGCCTATAGTTGATGCGGATCATTTAAACTGATGGCAGCATCAGACTGGAACAAAACACCAGTAAGCCAATAAAAGCGTTTATTGAAATTTTTTTCTATTCCGATAACATCATACCGAACACCTGGTAACAAACATACTACCGCTATAGTAATAAAAAAAAAGAACTATAACACTACTAATTACTCTAGATTTTTTATAGGATTTCTGTAGATTCATTTTATAGAATTGCAAAGCCAGATCTTACTTTTTCCTTACAACAATACGTTCAGATGGCACAAATTGACAACCACTATCGACAAGGTTCAATGGCTGTTAATGTATTAGCCATTGTTTGGCTAATATCACACAAACATCGAGCTCTCGTGATCGCCCTCGTATCTCATCGACGTCTCTCATCTAGCCATGCTGTTTCGACAACGCCGTCTCATCGCAGCTGGGCTTTAATCATAGCCACCGAATCAAATCAAGCCGCGGGAGATTGCTATTGGCTTCCCAGTCAACTTGCTTATGGGTAAGATGGCCAGAGTTGCCCACTCGGCCTCAATTAAAACAGTCATATAGAGTGGTTTCGGATAGACGCCGTCTCGAAGATGTCTCATCATCAGTTTCGTATCAGCATACGGTTTAAATTGATGGATTTAAATGGCCACCGCAGACATCTGGAACGCCGCAAACGTCGCCGTGCTGACATCAGCCTGAAGTGTAGCGACCAAAATATGTGTATTTCCTATCAAAAAATTAAAAACTAATACCAGCGAAACATGTGATGTCGTCGACTAAAAACCTACTACGAACCTAAAAAAGTATTTTTATCGCTGCTGATGACTCTTGGTGGAATCAACGATCGGATCGTACTAAGCCCGCATTACTCCCAGTCTAAGCCGGTCTAATAAAAAGAATCAAGAAAACATGTAGAACTGTGAAATTTCTACAAGAACACTATAATTCGATCTCTAGTTCATACTGTAATTATTTTCTATTAACACTGCTTACGAGCTCATTTTCATGGTGACTGTTTTGCGTTCAAACATAATTTTGGGCAATATTTCAATAACAAACAGTTGAAACGTCCCAAATAGCTAAGTCAGATCGGCCTCCACCACCGATAGTCTTCTCCATCGGCCAAAAAAATCCAAAGTTCTATTATACTACAATCTCGCTTGCCTATAGACATGTGACAAACATCGGTGACGGTGCCAAGGTAAACTTTCTATGGCATTCCACATCGCTGCAGCCGCTACGATGACGTTCACGTCAACCCAATCTGCTAAAGCCAGCTGCTGCTGCTGCTGTGGCTGTTCACCACACGTAATGCTGAGTCGATCTGGCCAACATTCTTAGATACGAACAGTTGGCCCTTTCCGACACGACCTCGCATGGCTCTGTCTGACGCTGTCTAGATAGACTACAATACAGGCGAGATCCAGCCAGGAGTAATCATTGCGCGAACAGTTGAATGCACAACGAAAGGAAGATTTCAGCGCTAAATTTCATTGCAATCCTGCCTGGATCGCTCGCCGACGGCCATCGCAATACACATGGTCCTGAAGTAAACAGCTGTGTCCACAGCAAACATATCACAGGTTGGTCGGACCCCAAACGAAGCGAGCAGAAGAAATTTGACGTGAGTGAAGCAAACACCAGCCATGGAGCGGCGATTGCAGAAAAAAAAACGTCCCTTCATTTCGGCGCTTAAAAATGCCGTCTAGATCTATTATCTTAATGACAGCGATGTGTAGCCAGACCGTAGAAGTGGTTAAGCACAATTACGTGCGGGATGTGGTGACAGCATACGTCATGGTGTGGAACGTTACATTATAGACTCGAACAAAACTATAAACAAAAAATCAATGTTTCAAATAGTCTTGTAAACGTGGAGAACGACAGGGCTAACGTGTAATGAGTACTTAGCGTAGACACTTCACATATATATAGGCGGACCTCTTCCCTATGCTTGGACAGGGGAGAAAAATTTGCACTGGAAACTTTGGAACTAAGAAAGCGCATTGTTAAATTAAAAAATTCATAAATTTATCCCGATCACCTATAACACGGGAGTGATGCCCTTTACATCCCATAAAAGTGTAATATAAAATGAATGCATCATACAAAATTTCTCAGCATCATAAACAGCAGTGCCGCACTTCGTTATCATATAACAGGTTGGATTTCAACAATCACCCGGTCTGTTCATTTCTATTTTGGTAATGATGTATAGGCCCCAAAAGCATGAAACGTTTTCTTAACTTGATATACTGGTATTATGCAGCCATTTAAGAATAAACCGCAACAACAAATCGACGACATCGATCAATCACATCGTCAGACTTAGACGTTAGCAATGCTAAGCTGGTAATAATAATAACGTCGCCGTTAACATGGCGACATTCGTATTCATGGCGACTTATTTCTACTGCACTCTCTGCAACATCAACGAGACTAGTCATCACAAGAGCAATCAATATGGATCTGTTTCTCTTCTCAACTCATTATCACTACTGGTGCCGTCCTGTTTCCTCTGCAGTCACAATGCGTTCCTGCCCCTGGGTCGAGACAATTGCATGAACGACCTATACAAGAAAAGCCGGTGACGAAGTCGATGTCAACACGTGACGTAACGGGAGCGCCGTCAATGTCAGCTGCTGCTGTTATGGCACAGTACAGGACAATACATTGGCGCTGGTGAGCCACGGGGCCTGCCCGACGTCAGGAGCCGGCTCCGCTTAACGGCAACGCTGCTCCGTCAACGGCAAAGGCAGACGTAACTGGCGCACTCGACTCTTCCGCTTTCGTCGTGGCTCCTGGCGGCGTCGATGTGGCTGACTCCGTACGCGGCTGCCGGGAGAAGTTCCTGAGTAGAAAGTCAATGCACTCGTCCATGCTTCGCTATGTCACCATAGGCAGCCCGGCTACACAACGGGTGCCCCCGCTACAGTTGGAAATACTGTCGCGGTCGTTTTTGAGTACGCTGATGATGATTATGATGATGCTGGTGGCGGTGACTCGTGATACAGGAGCTGATATCCATTAGTTCACGCAACTGACGGGTCCTCTGCTTTTACTGCTTCCTTGGGGCACGCATCGAATAAAACACTGCTCTTGCATCTGTCAAGTGATCAGTTCGCATGCTGATGTGTTTACCTATATATATTTACATTTGTTATATTGTTATACATATACACATATCTGTACATACATTTGTTAATTGTAGACCGTAAAGCTTGGTCAGGTCGGCCGAAGCAACGGTTTCCGCCAAAGCAAAAGGTCCTAAGACTTACAATTCAAGCAAATTTTATAGGTGCATCAGAGGCAGCAAAGGTGACAGGGTTACAAACGTGATACAGTGACAAATGTGCAGTATAGCTCTGCGAGCTATACTGTAATAAAGCGAGTGATACTATAATAAACTACAAATAAACCAGTTCAAATGGATGACCGCTCGCTAATTCATTGCTTAACAGATCAATTGCCAATGCCGTCTTTGCCGGTATTCTGAACACAAGCGGTCCGGCTTAAAGCAATGAATAGTAATGCTACAACGAAAGGCAACGAAGAATCAATCGAAAAGAGGTCGAATTTTTAGATGGCCAAAGGTCCAGTAAATGGTATCCATGACGAGTAAATAATGTTTATTTACTGTGACCAAATTTAGTAGTGACATCCATCAGGTATCAGTTGCGAACCCAGCGACAACTTAGTTGAGCACTGTCTAATTTTCGGGTACTCTTTGCCAGAACTGTGAAAGCAGACATCAACCTAAATCATACTAGAAATAGCATTGTTTCTCCTCCGCTGTTATTTCTTGGCTAATTAATATGCGCATTTCTCCTACACTCTCCATTTACCCCCATATAGTTCTGTCTCGGCTAATATCTGCCCAACTTAGGTACGAGACAATTTTCGTACGTCGCACCTACAACTATGTATACAGTATATCTATGTCGTATTTGATGCATTAATACCATCGCATCTCGGCCATAACCGGCATGAACGCGTGTCTATCCGCTCATGATATCTCTTGCTTGCCGGATGCTTTGCTTAGAGCTATGGTTGTGTAGCTTCCGTTGACCATGTGGTCGTTTTGCTGGCGTTTTCACGCTGCACAACAGGAAGGCGGGTAGAGCAAGCAAGCAAGTAGCACGCCATCTGCTGAAAGCTGCTAGAGAAAAGCCAGGGAGGAAACGATCGAGCAAGCTAGCCTTTTAGGGGCCTCATTCATTATGATGCAGCCAACGGGAACAACGACAACGACGAGATCGACTGACGACGTGGACGCAGGCATCCATTGCTTCTTCCCGCTTCTTAAGCGGCCACCATCAGCAGGCTACTTATATATATATATATATAGCCCACTGGCCTGTTCTATAGTAACTGCGAAATGCCGGCAGTCGATAGCAACTGGAGACCATGCCAGCGTTTCTGTAACTCAAGGCCACCATGCCTACACGACATAAAAGTTGAACGATTTTAATCTGATATAGGTTCTGATCTTATTAGAAACTTACATAGAAATAGAATCTTGTATCGGCACACAGTTTGGCGTTGTTAGAGCTTTTTATGATCGATGATGTTTGTGGTAGATGACACCATAATAAGGGAAGCCGGTCATTGTACACAAAAACTCCTTTACCTTCCCGCAGCATTTAGCTAGTCCATGGAATACTGACCTGAGGGTCCGCTGCATGATCGACGAAGGATTTGCACATATCCTCTAGGCGTTGTACACGTGGCAAATATTTATTTTTGTGACGACGACGACAACAACAACAACACCACCACCACCACAAACTCGTGACACAAGCACAGGGCACAAATAACACACCTTTTTTTTCTTTTCAATTTAACGTGATTTCCCTTTCTCCGCTTTTCCGCTATCACCCTATCTAAATCGGCTGACAGCTCGCACACAATCATACACTATATTGAAGCCTTGGCAGTGTAATCAAGAACTGCATTGATCCCACAGCAATGTGCTACCGCTGTCAGCTCCTAGACAAGCCTACGAGTGACAACGCTTCGACAGAGTATTTGTCCCCTGTAACGAACTATCACTAATGTCCCACTAGGCACGATTAAAGGTGTATACAGAAACTCGAATGAAATCGGCAAACAGCATGAAGACGCACTTTTTCGTCTTGAGCTTGTTTCTTTGCAAGTAATTGACTCTATTTCCGAGCGAGCAGATGACAGCAGCGACAACAACAATGACGACAGCGTCATCAGTAAACAAAGACGATCTTGCAGCTGTTCAAGTAAGCGGCTCCCACTATCTACAAATGGGCGAATCTATAGAATGTCGAGCTTGTCAAAACGGTAACTGTGGGATATACCCTTTTGCCAAGAATGGCAATTAACGTCTGGTTGAATTCCTGTTTCCTTTTCGGTGTCCTCCCTCCCAGCGGTGGAAACGCGGGTGTAACAAATACGAGGCGGTGCTAGCCTCACTGAATGCGGTGTAATTCGATGGAGGTCGAAGAACAATGACGGACGGCCGAAAAGCGTTTCCTCTGCTACTGAACGATACGTTCAACGGATCATAGTCACAACAACCCTGGTTAGTTCTTGGCTAAAGCTGCAACGGTGCCTGGCTGATAGCTAAGCTGTATAGCACCGATTAATCCTAAATAGTTGTCGTAATGGCAGCGAAACCAGCCTGGTAGCTGAGACGAATCTATCTGGCAACGGTAGGCGACTTCGATTTTGTTCAGCCCTTTGAGGGAGCCCTGTAGGACGACTGCAACAGTAACAGCAGGACCATTACAGACTGACCTGTCCTGCGCGTTACTGCAACTGTGGCACAGTTTTCTAGGCTGCTGCCGATGTTAGCAACAAGCCGCTGGTCGATAGGCAGTAACAATAACAACTTTCGAGGGCAGAGATTGTATAAATCCAACGAAGTGACTAGCTGCTTCATTAAACTAGCTCTCAGTTAAAGCCGCTGAGGTCCAACTATCCATATGGGTCGTCCGCATTCGACGTTCGTTCGTTAGTGTCTACGAGGACAGCAGGTGCAGTTGATGTGGAGATCAAAGACTGTTTTGAGCTACTCGTAGTAGTTGTAACAGTACAATTATAATGAATCGCCTAACTCAAACAAATAGCCCTTCCCGGCCGAGAGTACGCTCAATGGCTACAGTGTCGTTGTATGCAGGTCGAGCGCGATTTGGGAAACGGTCTCCAGCGCCAGCGGCAACGATTGTTGTCGAATAGCGATGCTTTCGACCAACTATTATTGACGAAAAAAAAAATAAGGTTCGTTACGCAGTCTCAAATCGACAGCAAGCGTAAAATAGGGTGGAGGTCGATTCGAAAGTTCGTACACTCGAATATATCGAGGTGATAGGTGAGGAGTTTATCTTGCATTGCATAACGGTCTTTCGCGCGCGCGTGTGTGAGTTCGCAAATGTACGGCTACTTTCAGTTTGTTGAGTTATTTGTTGTTTGCTTTGAGCTTCTGCGATTTTCTTCTGCCTTCCTCCGCGTAGTTCGTTTGTCCTCCGACAATATTTGCGCGTGTTCAACTTAGTGAGCGTGTCAGACACGCAGCCACACACGCGGGCACTCTTGATGGCTCAAAGAGAGTAGCTCACGTACTCACGTGGGCTCCAATACAGCAAGCTATCACATACATGCAGAACTTCATGTGACAGTAGAAAAATCCCATTTGATCGACTTTACCACGCGCCAGTAGCGATCGCGCTCGCTGCTGCTACTGCTACGAGAGGGAGTGAATGTGTCGCTGATTATATGTTTTTACTCGATTATGATTAACTTGTCGAATATCCCTTCACTCGTGGCGCTACGAACACAAAAGAGCGTGAAAGCTGTCTCCCTTTAGGGGCATTTAAAGACACGGCAATAGCAGCTAATCCAGTGTGGTACAGGGGGCTATTGGGCTGTAGTATTGATCACTTTTGTCACATGATCAGAGACTCCATACATCCGTTCAGTCGGTGAGGCAGGCAACGAAATTTTGCAAGCACACAACATATAAATACGGAAAGATATTCCCGCCGATTCTTCTTGCACATGGACACAGCCACACGGAAAAATACATCCACTGGAATAAACACAGACACTCCTTCCTGCGATTTTCTACAAAGGGCTTGCAAGCGAGAGAGGGAGGGAGGGAGCGAGCGAGCAAGGAGAGAGGAAGACGAGAGAGAGAGAGCGAGGGAGAATGAGCAAAGTACAGCAACAGATTCTTGAAATCCAACTCGGTAATCTTCTCTATGCTTTTGTGCTCCAGAAATGCAAACGCCTCTCCTCGCGCAAGTGAGTCCAAGAAATACGGCGTCCTAAGGAACGATCGCTTTTTCACTCTTATAGAGAGAAGCTAACACAGGCATCCGTCGACGTTGCGTTTGACCTTAAACGGAAGCGGTCGACAACACAATGGCAGTGAAGGATTCCCACCAACAAGCGCAAAAGTGATAAAGGCAATGAGGATAATCGGCTGTGGTGCTCTCCTGCTGCACTTGGCCTAGACAGCCGTGAAACGGACATTGAGAGAACACGGACAGGCAACGAGCGGCTGCACTCCGTCGCCAATGGTGGCTGTGGCGGCACGGCGACCACAGACGCAAGCTGCCGAAGCCAGCAGCTAAACTGGGACACCACTCACGCACAGATACGCGTCAACGGGTAGAAATGGGTGCAGTGAGCGAAGCCAATGACGGCAGGAGCATTCACAATAGCGGCAGGACTATTAGTGACAATAGCACAATACACCACCGCCCCAGCACAGACCCACACCCTCTCACAACGACGACACTCAGCACACTGAAGGGGCAGTGCATTGGCCACAGCAGCGGGGATGGCGGCGAGGGGAGAGAAGGTTGCTTCGACGGGAAGGACTGTGTGGGGCGCGGGCACTTTTAAAATGTCTGGTAACATATCAACATCAAAGCGAAGCGGACGATATGGCAACAAACATCGCCAAGCCGCATCGCCTAATGATGACAATAACGATGCGCTGATACGCCAGCAAATTGCAGAGAAAACCAACGAGGGTTTCATTGAGAGGGCGCTAGTTTTCTAGGGCAATCAGAAGCTAGCGGAGGAGAACGCTTGGCAAATGTGAAAGAAAATAGCGGCAAAATAACCAGGATTGGAAATATCAAGTAAACCGAACTCGTCTGGATGTAATGACAGCTGAACAGATGTCGGACGAACATGAACACAGTACTAAAAAGTGCGCACGTCGGATTAAGGATTATAGTAACTTGTCTTGCAGCTGCAGTGTATTATTAAATTTTAGCGACGACTTCGATTTGTATGTGTCTTGAAACAAGAGTTAACTGCCCAGTTATAGCGCAGCCCAACCCAATTGTCACACACTTGTCTCAATTATGTGAACGCAGGCACCAAGAGTAACGATTTACTGCGACAATGTTTGACACCTGAGAATCACACTGAATTGTTTTTTGGTCTTCAAGGCCAACATGAACAAGTTGAAGGATTCACTCAAACTTTTTTGGAAGCAATTGCGGCATGTTTCGTAAATAATGAAACAGAAGATAGGTGTTCAAAACGACAACAGTTCATAGAATTTAAAGTTAACTTAAATTCGAGTATATATTAAACTATGTTTTGCCTACATTGGCACTTGATAGCTGTTGGTGTATTATTACTAATGTAAGAAGTTTTTTTGCAGCGGAAGTTTACATGACAATAATCGAAAAATACACTCGATACCAATATCTACCAAAAAAATCGTATCGAATCTAGAAAAAGTTGAAAATCATCGATGATTATTTCGATCAAAGAACGAATCGAAGAAAACAATATAGTCGCACCACGCTTTTTATGTTCTTTGAAGTTATTCATT